>NC_089258.1:57794321-57956821 GCF_963930625.1 Muntiacus reevesi | reverse complement strand
TCAAAATTGGGAAAGGAGTGCACCAAGGCTGTATATTGTCACCTTGCTTATTTAATTTATATGCAGGATACATCATGCAAAATGCTGGGCTGGAATAAGCACAAGCTGGAATCAAGATTGCTAGGCAAAATATCAATAACCTCAGATATGCTGATGATACCACCAGTGGCAGAAGCAAACAGGAACTAAAGAGCCTCTTGAATGAAGGTGAATGAGGAGAGTGAAAAGGCTGGCTTATAACTCAACATTCCAAAAACTAAGATCATGGCATCTGGTCCCATCACTTTATGGTAAATAGATCGGGACACAATGGAAACAGTGACAGACTTTATTTTCTTGGGCTCCAAAATAACTGCAAATGGTGACTGCAGCCATGAAATTAAAAGACACTTGCTCCTTGGAAGAAAAGCTATGACAAATGTAGACAGCGTATTAAAAAGCAGAAAAATTACTTTGCCGACAAAGGTCTGTCTAGTCAAAGCAATGATTTTTCCAGGAGTCATGTATGGATGTGGGAGTTGGACCATGAAGAAGGCTGAGCACCAAAGAACTGATGCTTTTGAACTGTGGTGTTGGAGAAGACTCTTGAGAGTCCCTTAGACTGCAAGGAGATCAAACCAGTTAATCCTAAAGAAAATCAACCCTGAATATTCATTGGAAGGAGTGATACTAAAGCTGAAGCTCCAATACTTTGGCCACCTGATGGAAAGAGCTGACCCACTGTAAAAGATCTTGACACTGGGAAAGACTGAAGGCAGGGGGAGAAGGGGACGACAGAGGTTGAGATAGATGGATTGGCATCATCGACTCAATGGACATGAGTTTGAGCAAACCCCGGAACATACTGAAGGACATGGAAGCCTAGCATGCTGCAGTCCATTGGGTCACAAAGAGTGGGACGTGGCTGAGTGACTGAACAACAATGCTTTTGCAAGATACAGTGAATTTTCATTATAGTACAGATATAGGCTTCCCTCATAGCTCAGTCAGTAAATCATCTGCCTGAAATGCAGGAGACCCAGGTTCGATTCCTGGGTTGGGAAGATCCCCTGGAGAAGGAAATGGCAACCCACTCCAGTATTCTTGGGGAAATCCCGTGGACAGAGGAGCCTGGTGGGCTACAGTCCACAGGGTCGCAAGAGTCGGACTTGACTTAGTGACCCAACTACCACCACCACCACAGATATGGAACCTGGTTAGATCAGAAACCACTGTCTCAGGGAACAATATCTAGTCTGCGCACCCAACACAACGTGTCACCTCACTGACTCCCTCCATGGATGGTACTTTCACCTTGGCGGGTAATTAGGGTCAGGGACCTACATACCTTCCTCCCAAACCTCACAACAAGCCTCAAAGGTGACTACCTTTTTGTATAGAAAAGGTAACCCTCTATTAAAAAGCAGTCTAAACTGGAAAATGATATTGTACCAGCATAATTTGTCAGATGATTAAGATTACTATTTATCTGCTGTGGAAATACTAAGTGTGTATTTCTTTTCATTAGAAATTGCATGTACAAACTCTTCACCCATAAACATTTATATTCAACATGTCTGTACTCTTATATATAAACTGTGTCTTTGATGAACAATATACAGTTGTTGCTAACATCTTAAATACAGAAGGGATTAAATTTGGTTCTTACAGCAGACAGAGCTAGGAGCTCCAGCGAATTCAAATCATCTAAATCCAATCAGGAATTAAGAGGATTTAAAGCTGGGTTTCAGTTCCTATGAGGCTGGTCTATTTCCAGTTCACCAAAGCTTCAGTGGTTCTTTAAAGTTTATTGTCCAGCTCTTCTAGATGCACTCAGGTGGTAGTTTTCCTAAAACAACCTAGCTTGTCACTGCTGGGAGTAGAATGAAGGAAATTTTTGCACTGAAACGTTGTACAACGTGTGATACAAATCTCCATTCATCTCCCCCAGGGAACCTTCAGTAAAATACACATTTTATCCCTAATTTTTTTTTTTAATCTTTTGGCCACACTGAATGGCGTGAGGGATCTTAGTTCCCTGACCAGGGATCGAACCCTCACTCCCTGCACTGGCAGCTCCGAGGATTAATCAGTGGACTACCAGGGAAGTCCCCCGGCCCTCCTGCAATTCTTTAATGCAAGAACAATTCATTGTTACTTAATGGTGAAAACAAGGTTGCCTGGGGCTTTGTAATCAGTTTGAGGCAAAAACAGAGGTTTCCAACAGGGACAGGTAGATGGCTTATGTGTATTTGGAGTTCACACACACACGCGGTGCTAAACTCAAAGTGTCCATGTTAAGCAAAAGAGCCACATTAAATACATTAAATGGTAAAGAAAAGTGTTCCATTCCTAAACTGAATTTCATATTGACTTTGAATTCACAAAAATCACGAGTTCTGAAACATTAAGACACGTTTCCATTAAGCACAGGCCAGTCCTTGGCGAAAATAAAGGTAAAAGCACATTTTCCTCATTATAAGAAGGGAAAAAAAAAGGTATTGTGTAGTAAGGTGTCCCACAGAGGGTTGTGTTGTTTTTATTTTTTATAACACTAAGCTGAGTTACTGTTGATAAAACTACTATACAAATGTTCTATGGAGAAAAATTTCTTTTTAACTTTTTTTTTCTTGCTTTGCTTTTATTTTAGTCAACTGCCTATTACATCCATTAATGTCAACTCTTTACATTGGGGTATAGCTGATTAATAATGTTGTGATAGTTTCAGGTGAACATGGAAGGGACTCAGCCATACATACACATGTATCCATTCTCCCCCAACACCCATCCTATTCAGGTTTCTGCATAACATTGAGAAGAGTTCCCTGTACTATACTGTAGGTCTTGGCTGGTTATCCATTGTAAATAAAACAGCCTGTACAAGTCCATCTCAAGCTCCCTTCCTCCCCCCAATCCCTTGCAAATGTAAGCCTGTTCTCGAAGTCTCTGAGTCTGTTTTGTAAGTAAGAGGACAATTTTTTCTTACTCACATCTCACCTAAAATCATCGTCCTTCACCTCAGTCTCAGTTGTGTGAAATCTGAACCAAGAAATTCAGGACTAATTTTATCACTAATTAACATTTTAAAAAATAGAGTAGGGAATCCCCAGGTGGTCCAGCGGTTAGGACCCTGCGCTCTACTGTAGAGGGCCTGGGTTTAATTCTTGGTAGGGGAACTAAGACCCTGCAAGGCTGGATGGTGCAGCCAAAAATTAAATTAGAAATTAACAAATAGAGTTTTATGAAGACTATCCCTTTCACCTCCATTCACATATCTTTACAGTTGTCAATATTTAATTATTAATATAAAGCTTCTTCTAAACCTTTAAGTGAAACAGCTAATTAAGAAAATGCTAATGTGTACCTTTTCCCCTTAGCAAAGGCATATCTAATTGCTTCTCCTGTTATTTTTTCCCCAGTAAGACAATGCTTGCTAATTATCTGCCTTACTTGTACAAATATTTGACTTACTATTAAATATACACAAAATAATTTATGAGAAACGCATACATAATAAAGTAAAAGAGAGATGGACAATAGTTTTGCTTTAAAGAAAGGAAATGCTTTAAAGAAATTCTAGCTTTATAATAAAAGCCATTTGCTATCTGTGCCTCAAAGTGGACAAAAGTACACTTTAATTTTTGTCTCCTTATAGTATTACTAGGAATATTATTTTGAGAAAGATAATTTTATTTTATTTATTTTTTTTAATTTTTAAATTTTTTTATTTTTCAGTGGGTTTTGTCATACATTGATATGAATCAGCCATACAGTTACACGTATTCCCCATCCCAATCCCCCCTCCCACCTCCCTCTCCACCCGACTCCTCTGGGTCCTCCCAGCCCACCAGGCCCGAGCACTTGACTCATGCATCCCACCTGGGCTGGTGATCTGTTTCACCATAGATAATAAACATGCTGTTCTTTTGAAACATCCCACCCTCACCTTCTCCCACAGAGTTCAAAAGTCTGTTCTGTACTTCTGTGTTTCTTTTTCTGTTTTGCATATAGGGTTATCATTACCATCTTTCTAAATTCCATATATATGTGTTAGTATGCTGTAATGTTCTTTATCTTTCTGGCTTACTTCACTCTGTATAATGGGCTCCAGTTTCATCCATCTCATTAGAACTGATTCAAATGAATTCTTTTTAACGGCTGAGTAATATTCCATGGTATATATGTACCACAGCTTCCTTATCCATTCGTCTGCTGATGGGCATCTAGGTTGCTTCCATGTCCTAGCTATTATAAACAGTGCTGTGATGAACATTGGGGTGCACGTGTCGAGAAAGATAATTTTAGATTACTTATTAACATGATTTTTATTTTCAAACTAATTTTCATTGGAAAGAGAACAATCTCTTAGAGTCAGTTTGCTCCAGAAAAAATGCTACTGATTTCCTTAGAAGTAGATTTTAATCCTTATTACCATCTTAATTCTTTAAAAAAAATTTGGCTACATGTAAGCTTGGGTGATAAAACATTGACTGCCTGAATTTGAATCTTTCATTTCCACACATTAACCATCTGAATGAGACCATTTATAATCCTTTCTGAACCTCAATTTCTTCATATATAAATGGAAATAAAATTCCTTCCTTGTGTATTTGTTCTGGGAATTCATGATAATGACTATAGAATATGCACACAGCATTTGATACCCGGTAGACAAGGAAATGCTAGTTATTATTCTAAGAACCTTGGCTTCATAGAATAATACATATTTGAGAAACAGTCACAAAACTAATGCATTAAAACAGTGAAACACTGTACTATAAGGAAGGTGCCCAGCCAGGAAGCTAATGAGGGCGGAAATCTATCCAGCCCATCATTGGAAAAGTGCTTCTTTTCTTATTCCCATGGGCCAGTGGAGCTCTGAATCAGCCTTTCAGCACCAGGGAGTTCCTAGAGGATGTCCTTCAGGAAACTGATCTAGGAGCATAAAATGCAGACCTCGGGGGCGACAGAGGCTGACCGATGGTGTTAAGAGGTAAGGGATCAGAGGGCGCTGATCCCCGTACACAACCTAGGTGGGCTGGCAGAAACCCAGGGAAGGCTGTGTGGTGGGGGTTGGCACCTCCTGGAAGTCCTGTGATGGAGAATGCTGGTGTGAGAGCAGTGGGCTGCCCCCCTGGGGCCTCCCAGAAGTAGCACAGAATTAAGGGGAGAGACCCCTAGCTGGAAGGGCCTTTGTGGATAAGGGCATGAGACCTGGGTTATTAAGAAGGACAAACTTACGGACAGCTCAGTGGATTCAGAAGTAACAGAGGTTATTAAAGAACAAGTGGGCTCCTTCCCCACTGATGAATGTCCTGGTCTTACGTAAGCCCCAGAATGAGGCTCAAGTCTAAGATAAAGATAAGAGCAATCCCAGGTAACTGGGTTTTCATTTCCACCAGGGGAAGAAAGTGAGTTTCAAATGTAAATTAAACTTAAAATTAAACTTAAATAAACTTAATGGGTCATAGGATTCCCTCCTATGGGACATGATTCCCTCCTATGCAATTCAGAAGGGATTAATACATCTGATCATTTATTAGTGGTAAGTCAGGGATTCTTCCAAAGAGACTACAGATTGGCAATAAGAGAAGAAAGCACGTCATGTCTGTAAATTTCCTTGGGTAGAAAGGGAAGTGGGAGGGGGGATCAGGATGGGGAACACATGTAAATCCATGGCTAATTCATGTCAATGTATGACAAAAACCACTACAATATTGTAAAGTAATTAGCCTCCAACTAATAAAAATAAATGAAAAAAAAAGTTCCTTTAAAAACAAACAAAAAAAACCCCACATTATCTGTACTTGCAAGTTATGCCATATAGAGAAACAACTGCCATCAAGGGCTGTGAATGAGCTCTGATGGGATACAGCATTGGTGTAAAACTTTAAAAAAAAAGAAAAAGAAAAAGAAAGCATTAAGTGTGAGAAACCTCCTCCTTCTGGCCACAGGTTATATCCCCACAGGCAGGGCTCCCAAAGGCATTGTGACTAGAGTATATTCTTGACTCTAGATTATTTGAACAATCATTTAAAGACTTTCTTCTTTAATCAGAGGAGACTGTTCAAACACTGCTTAGCTCTATATTTTAGGAAGAGTAAAATACTAGTGTGGTCATCTGGCTGTTTTTTTCCCTCTTGGTGTCCTGAAATTTGCTGTTCATTGTGGTTTACAAGTGTTTAAGTCAAGTCTGCTTCAGTGCTTCTCAAGCTAACGTGTGTTACATGTTTAGTCACTAAGTTGCGTCTGACTCTTTGCAACCCCAAGGACTAATGTGTCTATCACATTTTCTTTTCCTATTCATTGTGGATGTTATAACTTTTAAGTATCATAAAAATAAATTATTAGAAAGCAAAACGGAAAAAAAGATGCGCAAAACACAAAGTCCAAAAATTTTATCAGTCAATAGACAAAAAGTTACTGTCAATTGCTAAAAACTTTTCTAAACATTTATTCTCTCTCTTTTTTCAAAGGTTATTATTTTTCATATAATATAATTTGGTAAGGAATTTTATGTCCTTTTAAAAATGTTTATTTATTTATATTTTTGCCACACCCCATGGCACTCAGGATCTTAGTTCCCTGACCAAGAATCAAACGAATGCCCCCTTCCCTGGAAGAAGAGTCCTAACCACTGGACCACCAGGAATTTGTTCTTACTTTCTGTACTTATCATGGAGTGGTAACCGGTAACTGCTAACATACACAGATTAGCTATTACATTAGAAAACGTTCGATATGTGTTTTTTAAATACATAGCAGAAGAACATAATAGCTCAAGTTCAGTTTTTGAACCTTCAAAGTAATAAAGAAAAGAAGATAATTTAAAGCTTAAAACCCTATTGAATAAGACATTAAGAACAAAATTCTTTTCCTGGGTTTAAGCAAATGTGAGACATGAATGCACAAGTCAGGTTCATTACTATTTTTTTAATGAAATGTATGGTCATCTGACTGTAATAGAAAGTAATAGTCAAATGACAACTGTCTACTGAGCTCACCATTCATCCCTATGGGAATGCAAAGTCCCAGCAGAAAGCATTACCAACTCTGGGAAAACTCCAAGACAACGGAACAGAAAGGCCCAGGACAATTATCCTTAAAGAAGGACATTTAGGGACTTCCCTGGTGGCCAGTGGCTCAGACTCCAAGCTCCCAACACAGAGGGCCTGCATTCCATCCCTGGTCAGGAAACCAGATCCTACATGCCACAGCAAAGATACTGCTCCTACACGCCACAATTAAGACTCAGCACAGTCAAATAAATACTTTTTTTTTTTTTTTTAAAGAGGGCTTCCTTGGCTCTCTAGTGGTTAAGAATCCGCTTTGCAGTATAGGGGACACTGGTTCAATCCCTGGTTCGGGAAGATCCCACATGCCATGGGTCAACTAAGCCAGTGGGCCACAACTGGTCCACTGGCTTAGCATTTAGGCTTAGCATTTACCAAGCCTAAACGCTGCACCCACTGAAGCCTGTGTGCCCACAGCCTCCTGCTCCACAAGAGAAGCCACTGCAATGAGAAGTCCATGCTCCCTGCACCTAGAGAAAAGCCTGAGCAGCAACAAAGACACAGCACAGCCATAAATAAATAATTATTTAAAAAGACATAAGTACATTTACATTTCCTCTGGAGTTTTATAAAGATTAGGGACATATGAAAGTGGATTTTGTAATGAAAATATTTTAATTTATTCATTTAATAAATATTTATTAAATGCCTTTTGTGGATGTATGCTATCTTAAATGTCACAGGACAAAGAGTTTGTAGTTTAAAAAAGGTATGATGTGCATATAAAGAACACATCACTGAGTAGGAGTGGCCAGAGCTATATGAAGTATTGGCCATGAACGATTTGATTTATGAGGCTACTGGTTACTCTGCAGTGTCTCTAAATATTAAAAGTTTGATCCCCGGGTGGCAAATACATTTTCTTCTAGATACTGCACAGCAAACAGTAGTAATACTAATTAAAGCAGCCTTTATTTTCTGTAAGTTTCACAGGGAAATGATGAAAGATTAGAGTGTACTCTTATTTGTCCTGCTTAATAACTGCACTAAAAGATTCCATTTATTACAGTCAAGATGGTAAAATATAAATGAATTTTTGTCACTCTTTTCTTCTCCTGGAATGTATTCTTCAATGAAACATACTTTTCTATTTTCGCTTCTGTGCCAAGTAGATAAGAATCAGATGCGCTTAGTCACTCAGTCGTGTCTGATTCTTTGCAACCCCATGGGCTGTAGCCCACCAGGCTCCTCTGTCCATGGACTTCCCCAGGCAAGAATACTAGAGTGGGTTGCCACGCCTTCCTCCAGGGGATCTTCCCAACTCAGGGATGGAACCCAGGTTTCCCACATTGCAGGTGGATTCTTTACTATCTGAGCCACCAGGGTTATACACATTTCTCTATGTTAGGCACTTAAAATATTATTTCAATGAATTTTTGGAACATCTGTATGAGAAAAGCATCATTATTATCTCCATTTTATCAAGATGGAAACTGAAGAACTTGCCCAGAATTACACAGTGAGTAAGTAGTTTGAGATTGGAATTCAACTCATTCGATTCCTGCCTGAGTCCTGAAGTGTCACCCCAGCTCTGGACTCACATTAAATCCCTGCATTCTTTTTCATTGGCAGTCAAGTTCACATGTGCCCCAGAGGCAATTGTGATATTTCCACACTTACAAGACTTTAACAAGGGAACTCAACCACTCACAAAAGCAATGATTATATGTTATCAGCAATAACTTAAGATAGAAATACTTTCCAACCACATGAAGTTTAAATCTACCAATCTTCACAAACAACAATTCTCTATCTGCCTATCTTATCTACTGATAGATGTTCTTCTATTCACGGACAAAGAAAGAATAAGTTCTTTTACAAGGTGATGATTGTATAGATCAAATCAGAAATGCAAAAGGAGATAGTGATGACGGATGGGGAGATGGGAAACCAGTGTGAAGGAGGGACAATGTATATAGGAAAGACACAGGGAATTGAAGGTGAAGTTGACAAGTGCTGGCGCCCACACCCGGGGGTGTGGGAGAGTGGGGCAAAGGAGACAACTCAGTTCCTCTGCCTCTGGTTTAAACCTGTCACTGGAAAGAGCAAACCCTCTTCCGTGGGCTAGTCATTCGTTTAATCTACGAATCAGAGATCAAAACTCATGCTAATACACAGCACCTTCGTGAAAAAGAAAAATGCTCTGAATTGAAAGAAAGTTTGCATATGCCCCCATTGAAATTAATTTCAGTATTTTTAATTTTAATAAAGGCCAAGAACAGAATCAGGTCAAAGGTAAGATGCATAGATCTTCCAAAAAATATAAATTGTGAATGAGGACTTTTCTTTGTAAATTAGTGGTGGTTTTAAAATTAGGTTAACTGTTTCCCAAGATTTTCTTCACATTTGTTTGACATGTATCTACATTCTCTTTAGTTATGCTTTTTCTCCCCTTCCCTCTCTTATTCCTACTCTAACCACCTTCCACTCTTCACAGACCTGGCTTAAGAAAACCAAATATATGGTTCTATTATTAGTTAAGTGGGTTAATGATTAACAGCAGCTATCTGAAAACAAATAGATAAGGTGAAAATTGTTGTGCAATTTAAATCCATTGTCGAAGAAGGTTTTCTTATTCAGTGTTATAGTCACCCCAGATGTCCAGGAGAGAAAAAAGTACATTTCAAGATGTAAAAGGTCTGTAAGAGCAAAAGAAAAATTTCTTTCTTTCTTTCTTCCCCCTTGTCCCTTTGTAAATTTCATGATTAAAAAAAGAAATGAGGTATGAAAAAGAAAAAAACAACTAATGAAATAAAGTGTTGTAGGGTGTCCCACAGAAGGAACAAACAAGCATAAATAGGAAGATCCTTGAACACATGTATCTGTGCCTATTATTCCTCAAAGCAATTTTATAAAATTTAGTGTCTGCCCTTTCAGGACAATTGGATATCTCTGCTAATGCAGATTAGCATACTGTAAATAGTGCCAAATACAGTGTTATTCATAAAGTACCCATTGAGCATTTTTGGACAATGCTAACATAGACTAACAGAGAAGGCAATGGCACCCCACTCCAGTACTCTTGCCTGGAAAATCCCATGGACAGAGGAGCCTGGTGGGCTGCAGTCCATGGGGTCGCTAGGAGTCAGGCAGGACTGAGCGACTTCACTTTCACTTTTTACTTTCATGCATTGGAGAAGGAAATGGCAACCCACTCCAGTGTTCTTGCCTGGAGAATCCCAGGGACGGGGGAGCCTGGTGGGCTGCCGTCTATGGGGTTGCACAGAGTCGGACACGACTGAAGCGACTTAGCAGCAGCAGCAACATAGACTAAAGTTCAAGAAAGAAAACCACGCTAGTGCTTTCACTGGCCCTACTGAATGTTTCAGTGCCTGCTGGAAAAGGACTAAGACTAGAGTTCAAGATCAGTGTGTATATCTGGTTGCTCATAAAACATTAATTGCATAAATATTAAGGACCAGTAGCCAATAACAAAGGTCTAATTCTTTAGGCATGCATATTCTAGCCACTTGCATGCATGCATGCTCAGTTGCTTCTGCCCGACTCTTTGTGACCCTATGGACTATAGCCCGGCAGGCTCTTCTGTCTGTGAGGATTCTCCAGGCAAGACCACTGGAGTGGGTTGCCATGCCCTCCTCCAGGGATTCTAGCCATTCATCCAAATGCAACTGATTTTCCTTTAGGGGGAAAAATCAGTTAATTCATCTATTTCATAATACAATAATTTAAGTGAAAAGAAACAACTTACTACTTAACTGTTTATTTTAACACTGAGATGAGTGTCACACAACTTTGTGAAAATAGGTATTTGAATTCTGAATGACTTAGAATCAGTCTTAATGCCAAAGTTTTCCAGTCCATTTTTGTGGGCAGAGAAAAGCTTTTCTGCTATCAGGCCTGACCGTTCTTCCTTCACTAGACTACAAGGGAGAAATCTGCATCCAGGAACAGGACTTCCTGGTTTGTGCTTGACCGTTTCACTATATTTGCCCTTGACTGTATCCTTTTGTGACATTCAGAAAGCTGAAAATCTTTATACACACTTAAGAATAGCTATATCTTCTGCTCACTAATAAAATAAAATTTGCCTGACTTTTGACATCCACATTTTACAAGAGGAATGCATGTGAGTTTGTGTGTTGAGGGAAGTGTCTCCCAATTCCCACTGAAAGGTCCCCATGAAGTCAGTCAGTGTTTCCGGAGTATCTCAAGGTCTCATGGCAAGAATGCAGGAGCTCTAGGATACAAGATATAACAAATCCATTTGTGTCAGATGATGTTATGCATACATAAATTAACTCCATGGCTCATACCAAAAAAAAAAAAAAAAAAATCACACTTAGGGATGAGAATTGGCGCTGATCCTTGAAAAAGAGGGAGACATGAGTCTCACCATTAAAATGAGAGCTGCCAGTGTAGGCATAGGCATTGGGTTACCTGCATATGTTAATCCTGCATCTGAGAGAAGGACTCAAAGGCTCCTTTCTAAGTCCTTAAGGAAACCAGACTCTCAAATGATCTAAGAGGGAAAGCTTCAGCGAGAAAAGAAACAAAATGTTGCCCTCCTTTCCTGCAAGCCGGTTTCATCGTCCCTCCCTCTCTGATGGTAAACACCAGAGGATTATCTCCCAGAAAGCTGAGCACAAGCCTGTCACAGCCTGTATTTGAAAAGAACAGAAAGCCAAGGAATCAGGACCCGAGAAAAGTGCGAGGAGGGTGATCCAGGGGAGTTAGTGGAAGTGATGGCAAACAGCGTCGTTCTGTAACCAGGCGCCCAGCAAGGTGGCTGTGGCAGGTGGAGGGGTGGGGTCCCCAGAAGGACCTTCCTGGCCCCAGGGGGGCTACTCACCCTCGCCGGCCGTCCTCCGAGTCGCTGTCCGAGGCCCACTCCTCGCCGATGTCCGGCAAAGCGAAGAACAGGGTCTTGGGGCCGGGGCCAGGCCCAGGGGGCACCCGAGCGCTGGGCTCCCTCTCCCCGGGGCCGGGGAGGCGAGGGTTCCGCGGGCTCGCGGTCACACTGCTGCTGCTGCTGCCCGCCGAGCCCCCGACGGACGGATAGGCCTCCCAGACCGCGCCGGGGCCCGGGGGCGGCCGCGCCACGACCACCAGGTGGGCGGGGGAGCCTGCCGAGCTACGGCCGCCGCTGGAGGGGGCGGGCGGCAGAGCCAAGGACAGGGGCGGGGGCGAGCACCGGACTTTGGCTGCTCCCGGGCTACTCGGCAGCGAAGCAGGAGTCCCCAGCGCCTGTGCCGGGCGGCCGGCGACGGAGACTCGGGCGTGCGGGGCGGCGAGCAGGGGATGGAGCGTGGCGGGCGTCGGCTGCAGCAGGACCGAGGGCCCCCGAGAGCTGGACGGGGAGTCGGGGGCCAGGGCCGGGAGAACGGTCACGGTCCGGGCCGCGCTGAGCGAGGTGCCGGGGCGGGAGCCCGCGGACCCCGCGGCAGCAGCGCCTCGCGAGGGGCTGGAGGAGGCGACCGGCGAGGGGGCCGCAGGGGGCGCCGTCGAGGTCTTGAAGATTTTGGCAAAGAGAGACCCAAGGTCCAACACCGCGACCTTCATGTCCTGGCCCTAGAAACGCAGTCCTGGCTGTGGCCCGAACCTCAAGTCCACGCGGAGCCGGCCTGCAGGGCTCCATCCACCGCCGCCCGCAGGGCTCGGGACGAGGCGGCCCTGGGCCGGGGTGGCGGGGCGCGGCGGGGCCCGTGGGGTCCCCTCTAGTGGCTCACCCCGAGGGCCTCTGATGCTCTCTGCTCGCGGAGGAAACCCTCCGGGCGCTCGGCCCCGCGACTCCTCGACGCCGGGTCGGCCGCCGGCTGCGGTCAGCAGTCCCTTCTCTGCCCGAGCGCTGCTGAGAGACCCCGAGGGCAGGGGTCCCGGTGCCCACCGGGGGCGACTCCTGCAGCCGCCAGCGCCACCGCGGGCAGAGGACTCAGACCCGTGCCTCCTGCCGCCGCAGAGACCCCGACGGGCCCCCGGGACGGCGCGGGCGGTTGCTAAGCTAAACAAAAACCCGGCTTAGCTCACAGCTAATTGGGCCCCAGACTGCAGCCTGGGGCTGCGTCTACAGTAGACACCTGGGTCTCCTTCCTTGACCCTCGCCTTAAAGGAACACTCTCCAATTTCTCCATCACCCCTTAGAGCTTCACCAGATTCGCAGAACTCTGGGCTAAGTGATAACGAAGTTTGAACACAAACCTGGGAACTATAACCCTGATTCCAAAAAATCTGGGACTTAGCCAATCAAAGGCCAAAATGAACCATGGCCAGCTCTCTGACAGGAGGGAAGGTTAATAAGAAGATGTATTCAGATCATTTCTAAAGTATGAGCTTTCAGGGTTTAGGCCCCTAATCATCGAATTGATTCTGAACACATGTAATGGAACTTGAAGGGAGAGTCAGCAAAAAGGGTCATTGCTGAGTGAAGCTTGATTCAACTCAGCCAGTTCCTTGGGAGCTGCACTTTGCTGCCACCTCTCTGGGTTTCTGATTTTACAGGCCCAGGACCTTCATAGCTGAGCAACCTCTTAGGATGGAGCCCCAGTAACTTAACTCATAAAATACTGATGTGTAAATCCAACTCAGATGTGTTAAGTAATAACAGCTGCAGTGCTGTCTGCTTTTTTCCCTAGGAGAGGAATTCCTGTTAAGGTCAAATTAAGTTGATCACAGAATCAAAGTAAGGGGAGTAAGTCATATATATGATATATATTTCATATACGGAGGGCAGTAACATAGGAGCAAATCACCCTTCTCCATGGACAGCAGGGAATTCACCCACCTGTCTTTAGCTCTCTAGCTATTTCTATGCTTTTATTACTAACCACTTCCATTATTGCACAGGCCTTTTTTTAACGTACATGTTATTATTGTTGTATAGCTGCAAAGTCGTGTCCAACTCTTTTGCGACCCCATGGATGTAGCCCGCCAGGCTCCTCTATCCATAGGATTTCCCAGGCAAGAATACTGGAGTGGGTTGCCCTTTTCTTTTCAAGGGATCTTCCCCACCCAGGGATCGAATTCGCATCTCCTGCACTGGCAGGCAGATTCTTTACCACTGAGCCACCTGGGAAGACTGCTTTAAATACAGAGATACTGTTAATAAGGCCAACAGAAAAGTTCCTACTCTTTCAAGTCCCAGCGTTGAAGGTAGTTTGTCTCTGAGGTGTGTTTGCAGGTACCCCCTATTATGGGCTGAACTGTGATTCCCACGAAGATATGATATAGTCCTAACTCTCAGTGTGTGTATGTAACCTTATCTGGAGATATCAATAGGATCTTTACAGATAAAATCAACATAAGACACATTCATTAGCATGGGCTCTAATCCAATACCCTTAAGAAGAGAGATCTCTGAACATAAACAAAGAAAGAGAACATCATGTAATGGCAGAGGCAGAGGTTGGAATGAGGCAGCTATAAACCCAGGGGTGTCAATCTTTGAAGGCCAGCCCCCGGCAGTTAGGAAGAGGCAAGGAAGATCCTTCCCTACAGGTTTCAGAGGGGGCTTGGCTCCGCTGGCATCTGTTACCAGACTTCTAGTTTCTGAAACTGTAATAGGAAACATTTCTGTCCTTTTAAATCACCCAGTTTGTAGGACTTCCCTGGTGGTCCAGGGTCCAGCTGCTGCTGCTATGAAGGGTGAAAGTGAAAGTCGCTCAGTTGTGTCCCACTCTTTGTGATCCCATGGGCTATGCAGTCCATGGAATTCTCCAGGCCAGAATACTGGAGTGGGTAGCCTTTCCCTTCTTCAGGCGATCTTCCCAACCCAGGGATCGAACCCAGGTCTCCCATGTTGCAGGCGAATTCTTTACCAGCGGAGCCACCAGGGTATATGGGATCAGTCCCTGGTTGAGGAGTTAGGATCCCGCATGCCACAGAACACCTAAGCCCATGTGCTGCAACTGCTGGGGCCCACGTGCTCTGGAGCCCATGCAACTACTGAGCCCACGCGCCACAGAGAGTCCATGCACCGCAGTGCAAAGATCCCACATGCGGCAACTAAGACCTGACGCAGCCAAAATTAATAAATATTAAAAACAAAATCACCTGGTTTGTGACACTTTGTTATAACAGCCCTAGGGAACAAATACACTATTGGGGTGGTAATTAATACTTGGGATGCTTCATAAGATCTTTCTGGTACCTCTATGAAAGGCTTCAGTGGGTGTATTTGCTCTAAAAAGCTGACTACAGATTAAAATAATTATCATAGTTGTCTAAAAGAAATCTACAGGGAGGATGACAGAAAATATAAAAAGGACAGAAAAAAATATCATTGTGGTTTAAACAGTGGATGTAAGAAGCTTCTGTTCAGCCAGCTTCATGAAGAAGGCACAATGGATAAATGATTGATCCTTTTGTTTGAAGGTCCTTTGAAAATGACGGATAATTGCAAACACGATTAACAATTCTACACAAGATGCTAGGTCTTTTATACCCATTGTTCATCTGTCAACAGTCTTTCAGACAGATGTTAGAGCCTACCTGGCTTTTCTGTTAATTACCAGTAGCATGTCATTCTCAAAACATGAGCCCCAGGTGATGTACCATGATGGTCTGACTCAGGCAGAGTAAGGAAATGAGAGTAAATGCAGCGAATCATCCTTTATAATTTTGCCAGTGTTGATTTTGGATAGACTTTATTTCAAATGCCAAAGCTGTGTTTTATGTGATAAAATTCCCCTGCTTAAATTGTTTAATTATTTGGTTTTCTGATGTGTATAATGATGCTTGGCTACATCACTGAGAAAGTATTAGGCAGTGATGACCATGTTGCTATGTAGAGATATTATGTTTTGGAAACCTGAAAGTTAAAACAACCTGAGGAATTAATCTGTTTAGGGATTTATATCATCTCAGCATGATTCCAAGGTCAAGATTCTATCAAGAAAAATACTGTCGAATCTGATTTTATAAAAGAAACAACTAAACAACTGGGCAAGGAAAGGCATGTGTTGATTCGACAAATATTTAGCTTAGCACCTGGGTGGTGACGGTACGGTATGGAAGCCTTTGGGGCTGGACTTCCTAGGTTCACACTGTCTCTGCTACTGGCCAATACCCATGGCTCTCTGTCCCTTAGTTTCCCCAACTGTAATCCCAGGGTGATGATGGTTCCTATCTCAAATAATGGGACTTGAAGAGTTACATTGACACATGCTTGGGATGTGATATGATCCCACAGGGTAAGCTCTCAGTAGATGGTTTTTCGTCACATGTGATGCCAAGTTACACCCAAAGGATCCTCTTTATCTCAACACGGATGAAGCCCAGGACTCAGGCGGCAGTGCCTGCAGCTGCATCGCCCTCCAGCGGAGCACAGGAAATCCGTGCAGGCGGTGGGGCTGCTGGGCTCAAGGCTTTAGGTCTCACCAGCAGGTCTCTGTCCACTTCAAGGGCCTGCAAGTCCAAGTTTGTGCTTAAAGAGAACTGGGAGGTGCATAGCAGCCTTGTACCTGAGAGTTTGATTCGGTATAAAGCTTCAGTTTTAGCACGTAATAACTGTGCACAAGACTAAGGAAAGGGAGCAAGAACCTGTGGAGTCCCCTGGGTATAAATCCTTTCTGTGTTTGTAGGGAAAGGTTTCTTCAGTCTCCTAGAACTTAACAGAGTTCCAAAGGGCAAATTCAAGCCCCTGCTAATCAAGGAAATAGATGGGGAGACAGTGGAAACAGTGACAGACTATTTTTTTGGGCTCCAAAATCACTGTAGATGGTGACTGCAGCCATGAAATTAAAAGATGCTTGCTCCTTGGAGGAAAAGTTATGACCAACCTAGACAGCATATTAAAAAGCAGAGACATTATTTTGCCAACAAAGTTCCCTCTAGTCAAAGCTATCGTTTTACCAGTAGTCATGTATGGATGTGAGAGTCAGACTGTGAAGAAAGCTGAGCGCCAAAGAACTGATGTTTTGACCTGTGGTGTTGGAGAAGACTCTTGAGAGTCCCTTGGACAGCAAGGAGATCCAACCAGTCCATCCTAAAGGAAATCAGTTCTGGGTGTTCATTGGAAGGACTGGTGTTGAAGCTGAAGCTCCAGTACTTTGGCCATCTGATGTGAAGAATCGACTCATTGGAAGAGACCCTGATGCTGGGAAAGACTGAAGGTGGGAGAGAGGGAAAACAGAGGATGAGCTAGTTGGATGGCATCACTGACTCAATGGACTTGAGTTTGAGCAAGCTCCAGGAGTTGGTGGTGGACAGAGAGGCCTGGCGTGCTGCAGTCCATGGGGTCCCAAAGAGTCAGGCATGACTGAAGTGAACTGAACTGAACTGAATCAAGGAAGTGAAGGAATTTGGAAACAAAGGAGGAACAATCAAGAAACAATAGTGCAAAAAAAAAAAAAAGAAAGAAACAATAGTGCGGTAATTAAAGCAGGGTCCAGGCTCCTCCTCAAAGGACAGACAAACCCATATCTTTGAGTTCTGAAAGAACTAAGGTCTCCACCCGCGTGGAGGATGGTAACTTCCTGCTGAGTCCTGGAACATCTCTTTTATCTCGCCAACAACCAAAGAGAAGAAAGTCACACACCCTGTAGCCCTCACCCTAAGCCTATAAAAACATTTCACTGAAAACCATTGAGGACTTTGAGATTTTTTGAACATTAGCCACTCGTTCTCCTTGCTTGGCCATTCAGTAAACCTCACTCTGCTCCAAACTCTGCCCATTCAAATTGTTTGGCCTCACTGTGCATTCATTCATCACGTGAACTTCTGTTCCATAACACTTGTCAGTCTTGCAAAATACTGATAAATTGAAAGCTGAAAATATTTGCAGAACCAAGGTAATTGCTGGGGGGGAAAAGAAGAGTAAAAATCCCTGACTCTTCATGAAAAACATTTCACAAACCAAGATGCTCCAAAAGAGGAATAGAGAGGAAACTGAAGAACTGGTTAACAATTCTCTAAAAATAATTTGCAACTGTAGAAGAGGAAGAAAACTATTTTTCTGTCTACATTTTAGGTTCATTGGCTGGGCCCTAAATAAAAGATTGACAAAAGAAAGATTAACAAGAGTAAAGTTAAGAAGCTTCCCAGTAAGGAAATAATATTTGTACTATTTTTCTGTAACACCGGCCAAGATAATGCACCAGCAAGAGAAATTGAAAGCATCTGATAAAATATTTGTAACAAATACTTATGTACAAAAAATTCACAACTGTAGAGCACATGGCAGTTGACACTGGAACAGATTGAACCACTGGCTGGGATTATAAAACACATACTGATCCAGAGGAGGAAAGTTACCTGTAGCAGAGGTTTTCAGCTGGAGTTCATCCCCTGTGGACATACACTCCAAGATGAAGACAATAGTAGGAGAATAAGAGGAGATGCTGAGCCCTGCCCAGATAAGAGATAGGGACCACATATTCTTCATTCTCAAGGTCAAGGAGAGCTTCCTGACTACACTTGTATAGAAAGGCTCGGTGGAGGTCAAAAAGAGGGTGCTGATGCCAACCTACCCACAGGCCTCTTCCCTGGAATCCATCTTGGCTAAGAGATGCACGCCCAGATGGGAGGACCCTGAGCTAAAGCAAACACAGACTCAGCTAGGCAAAGCAAGGTGACTGGTCAGAGGAAACCCAGAAGAAACGCCCCATGTAAGAGATTCAAAGACCATGAAGGCATGACTCTCTGCCTCTGCCCGTGGGCCTGCTCACGGGCACTCTTGTTCCTCCTAACAAACACTTGGCTTGTTTCACTGCTTTCCGTTGCATTGTGGGAATTCATTTCCACAAAGCTGATGGGCCAGGGGCCTTGTCACTGACCCCCCGGTCAGCACTCTCACTCCGAGACCTCATTCCATCTCTGCTCAAGAATCAAAATCCTGCTTCAAGCCGCTGCAGGCTGGAATGACTTGAGATCAAGAAGACAAGGGAAGAGGACTTCACATTCCTAGGGACAGCAAAGTGTGGGACAGTAAAAACACGAGGAAAGTAATGGAAGACACGGCCGCTTAGTGAGGTTTGTTAATGTCGACCTTTCCATGGTACCATCTTATCTCTTCCTGTTCCTGGTTCGGGAGGTTTGGGGTGGGGGTGGGTGGGGGGGGGTGGTGGTTCGCCTTCACATGGGGGTTTCTATTCTGCTTTCATGCAGACGGTGGGGTGGGGGTGGGGGTTCACCTTCACATGAGAATTTCTGTTCTGCTTTCATGCAGATGGTGGTGGTGGGGATAGGGATGCAGATTGCTCATCCTGGTTGTCCTTTTTCTCAATTGCCATCAGCTCAAAAGGACCCTTATGCCAGTGTCACACATTTTGGAGTGGTATACAAAGCACGATGGGTATAAAATATCCTTACCTTTGACTTATAACACTTCAAATGTTTAAAGTTCAGTATATTATAAAGGACACGATGCTTATAGTTCTGACTTTTAAAGTACAGCAAGAAAAGGCCACTGTGAGGAAAACTAGCTTTAAAAAGCACAGAGATAATTCATATGATAAATTTAAACAGTTTTCAAAAACGACAGCACTGTTGGGGACTGACTCATCAATTTTCCAGGAATACAGTCAAGGACCTTCTCTCTTTGGACTCCTCCAGTGGTCATTTCTTTGTCGTTATGGTAACTGGCCATAAGCTTTCCCTGGTTGCTTAAAGCCCTGTGGCCAATGAGCACAAAATGAAAAGTGAAAGATTAAGAAGGGAGCCACAGAAAGGTGAGTTCAAGGAAAGTTTTGAATATTTTATTTATTTATTTTTTAATTTGGCAATGTCACACGGCATGTGGGATCTTAGTTCCCCAACCAGGAATGGACTCTGAGGGCCCTGCGTTGGACGCTTGGAGTCTTAACCACTGGACCACCAGGGAAGTTCCAACATCTCCTTTTTTTTTTTTTTTTCCTTTTTTTTTAAAGGTAATTTCTTATATAGCATTGACAAAATGTCATAGTGTGTTAATTACTGTCCAAGCTGCATAGAAATAAATTTTCCTTTAAGAGGCTTATAAATATTATAAAAATAATTATATATATAATAATATTATATATATATATACATATATATATAAAATACACACACACACACACACACACACACACATTAGATTAGGGCTTCCCAGGTGGCTCAGTGGTAAAGAATTGGCCTGCAATATAGGAGACACAAGAGATGAGGGTTTGATCACTGGATCAGGAAGATTCCCCTGGAGGAGGGCATGGCAGCCAACTCCAGTATTCTTGCCTGGAGAATCCCATGTTCAGAGGAGCCCTACAGGCTATAATCCATAGGGTTGCAAAAAGTCAGACAGGACTGAAGTGACTGGGTACACACACATACATACCTTAGATAATAATAGATTATAATAATATACAATTAGGTTGTTTGCACATTTGTGCCTTTGACTATTGTGCTGTAATGAATCTGCTAATATCTCTTTGAGATCCTGACGTTAACTCTTGGACTGCTGACCTGAAACAAATGCCAGATATTTCTCCAGCAAAAATGAACTAATTTGAGGTCAGCATAGAATTGCAATTGGGGTCCATAACCAGGGTGAGCCATGGGCAAGTTCCCACACAGCAAGAAAAGGGGGCCATCTTTCTAGGGAGGAAAAAACCCAGCAAAGTAAGGAAAGCTGTAATAAACATAGTCCCTGACTTTTCATTGGCTGAGTCCTTGCCAGGAAAGAAGTCTTTCTTCTTCCTGTTTGGCTCAGCTATCCTCAAGGGTATGAGAGCGCCCTCTTCTGGTCTCTGTTTATTAATGTTTTACAGGATAAATACCCAGAAGCAGGATCGTTTGATACTTGCAGTTTTTTGAGGAATCTCCGTATTATTTTCCATAGCAACTGCACCAGTGTGCAAGGGTTCCAGTTTCTCCACATGGAAGTTTCTCCACAGTTTCTCCAACATGTGCTGTCTTTTGGTTTTTCAATAAAATCCATTTCAACAGATGTGAGATGATATCAATTGTGGCTTTGATTTGCAATTCCCTGATGCTGAGTATCTATCCATATACCTGTTGGCCTCATCTTACACCATACATAATAATCAACTCAAATGGATGAAAAACTCAAACATAAGACCTGAAACTGTAAACCTACTAGACGAGAATACAGGGGAAAACCTTCAGACCTTGGTATTGGCAATGATTTCACAGATATGACCCCCAAAGCACAAGCAACAGAAGCAAAAATGGATGAGTGGGACTGTACCAAACTAAACAGCTTCTGCACAGCAACGAATACAATGGAAAGAGTAAACAGCAACCTACAGAATGGGAGAAAACATGTGTAAGCCGTACATCTGATGACAGGTTGTGATACTGTGATCTATAATATGTGTTTGACCTTTGTTCATTTCTGGCACAGAGCTAAAACCCTTGAAATTCTTTCAGTGAGAAGAGCAATGCGAGCAACTTTTGTTGTAATATTTGGTTTCTTGATCTCAGTTCCTGAAACACTTCAGAGCCATGAAAGTAAAGCTGGTGTCTTCACTTTTCACCACAACTGGTGAAAAGTCACTTTCCACCACAACTGGCTTTAACTTAATGAGGTGACATGGGAAGAACCTAAGGATGGGGGCTGGGTGCCAGCAGAGCTGAGCATCTGATTAGAGGTTTGGAAATTTCAGTCCCACCCCCATCTTCTGGGGAGGAGGGGACACTGAAATCAGTCAGCAGTGATCAACGATTTAATCAATCTTGCGCATGTAATGAAACCTCCATAAAACCCCCAAAGTATGAGGGTTAGAGGGCTTCTGGGTTGGCAAACACCTGTAGATTCAGGGAGAGTGGCTGAGCTCCAGGAGAGCACGGAAACTCCACACTCTTTCCCCATACCTTTCCCTAGGCATCTTTTCCGTCTGCCTGTTCCTGAGTTATATCCTTTTATAATAAACTGGTAATCTAGTAAGTAAAATATTTCTCTGAGTTCTGCAAGCCACTCTAGCAAATTAATGGAACCCAAGGAGTTGGTACTGGGAACTCTGATCCAATCAGGTGATGACTTTGGTGTGATTTTGTGTGAAGTTGGGGTGGCAGTCTTGTAGGACTGACCCCTCAACCTTTGGGGTCTGACGCTCTCTCCAGGTAGATAGTGTCAGAATTGAGTTGAGTTACAGGACACCCAGCTTGTGTCAGACGGCTGCTTGGTTGTATGAGAACTCACCCACACCACCACACATTAAAACTGGTTTTAGAAACTTCGGGAAATTAATTTCTAAAATATATAAGGAACTACAATTCAATAGCAAAAAAAAAAAAAAAAGCCCAGTAACCCAATTTCTAAAATGGGCTAAGGGACTTCCTAGTTGGGCCAGTGATTGAGAATCTGCCAGCCAATGCAGGGGACACAGGTTCAATCCCTGGTCCGGGAAGATCCCGCATGCCATGGGCAACTAAACCTGTGGATCACAACTACTGAAGCCTGTGCATCTAGAGCCTGAGCTCTGCAACAAGGGAAGCCACTGCAATGAGAAGCCTGCACACTGGAGCTAGAGAGTAGCCCCCGCTCGCCACAACTAGAGAAAGCAATGATGACCCAGCCCCAAGTACATAAATAAATAAGAATAAATGATAAAAAGAACCTACTCGAAAGATTAACCAGAACTTCTGTTTCCTAACCTCAGCCCTGGACTATTCCTGAAATACCACCTTCTCTCTGTAGACTCTGCTATCCTGTCCAGAACTCGCCTGGTGCCCCCTCGTTAAGTGTGGATCTGGTGGTGGGCAGGGGTGTTCCTCTCCCTTCTAGGCGAGGATTGATCTTGGGAGCACACCCCCTTTGAGGCCAGGGAATGTCGTGAGCCGCCAGAGATAAGTTACATCAGGAGAGGCTGCAGAATCACTGTTATCAGAAAGTCTAGAGGGATCCTCTGTTTCTCACCACTGCTTAGGTAACCGGGTCTCTCTGAGGAAGGACGATCTCATTTGACCCAGTGTTTATCCCAGTCAAGGCTGCTTCACACCAAAACAACCCCAGCAGAACAGCTCTTTAAATCCCCTTGCACCGAAGGGTTATCTTCAGCAAACAAGTAGAATGGAGAAAAGTCTCTGATCTGAGAGCCCTCCTCTGAGGCCACAGCCAAGACAAAGCCCTTTCTTCTACCAGGGCGTTGAGTTTGTACAGATGCTTGCATCAGTAACAATGGGTCCTAAGGTCGTTCCCTCCTGTGACTCCTCCCAGGCATTCCTGGCGTTTAGGAGCCTGAGCCCTTCCTATCCAAGAGTACTTGATATAAGATAAAGTTCTATAACTCAGCCTACGGAGGAGGCACAGTTAGGAAGCTTGTAAGTTTCAAGGGTTAGGTCAGGTTCGAGTCAAGGGTTAGGTCTCTTTAGAGGAGATACTGGCCCTAGATAGCTGAGGTGCATATCAAAGGAATGATTTCAGTGATCCAAGACATTTGCATCTTCCCATGCATGCTATTTAATCATTCAGTCATGTCTGACTCTGCAACCACATGGACTGTAGACCTGCTAGCTCCTCTGTCCACGAAATTTCCCAGGCAAGATAACTATTGTGGGTTGCCACTTCCTTCCCCAGGGGATCTTCCCAACCCAGGGAGCAAACCCTGGTCTCCTGGTTGGCAGGCAGATTCTTTACTACTGAGCTACCTGGGAAGCCCATGTATGGAAAAGTCCTAAATTTCTTAACTTGGGATATCTGATTTTCTTTAATTAACAAGTATCTTTTGACGTTCAGACTACCCAGTCTTTGTTGTAAAACTTCTCTGAAACCTGGCTCCTCCCTTCGCCTCCTTGGAGCAGATCTCTTGGGGTTACTTGAGGTGCTGCCTCCCAGGCTTGAAGTTCTAAAAATTCCCGCCGAATAAAACACAACTCAACTTTTAGGTTGTGAATATTTTTTAACTTGATACCTGCTTCAGTTAATCTCCCTCCAGGAGTCTGTTTTCTGGGGAACTACTTAAGATAAAAGTGAGCTAAGAATTCAGAACGGGTTTCCCAGGAATTCTCACCCAGAACTAGAAAAGTTTTCCATCACTGAAAAGTGCTGTGACCCCTCCCTCGTGACTGTTTGTTAAGCTGGTGGGGGGAAAGTCACAGAACCAGTTTTTCCCCTGAACAGTAATATGGATTGAAGCTTGGTTGCAAGAGCTAAGAATGGCTGACATATCACCTGGTATACTTAGTAACTAGTGATCAATTGATTATCATTCTTTGCTATTTTAATACAGATTTATATATTTATCAGAAAAAAACACTTCAAATCCCCTTGTGTTATGTGAGAGTAGGCTTGTGTGGACTGAGAAGTTACAAGTTATGCTCCTCTGTTCAACCAGGTGTCATGTAAATCGAAGTCACAGACCCCAAGAGGGAATTTTATGATAATTTCTCATTTTCCCAATAGAAATCCACCAAGTTGCAACTTCAAAATACCTTAAGTACTTCCCTGGTGGTTCAGTGGCTAAGACACTGAGTACCCCATGCAGGGGACCCAGGTTCCATCCCTGCTCAGGGAACCAGATGCCCAGATGCCACAACCAAAAACCCTGTGTGCTGCAACTTAGACCAGGCATAGCTACATAAATAAATAAATATGAGAAACAAGCAAAACCAAAACAAACACAAAATACCTAACCCCTTAAACCTAAGCTCTTCTGCTATGCCCTCCGCAACATGGTTCCATCCTCTGCGTACCCTGACTATCTTCCAGCAACAAGCCATGTCTCCCTCCTTCCCTTCCATCTTACAGTTCATTCTGCCATCTTCCTCGTCACTCACCAAAATCCTTCCTTGGCCAGGTCCATCTCTGAGCATCCCTTCCTACTTCAGCTCCTACTGCCCCGCTTTCTACAGTGCATCTCAGACCCAACTGTATCCCACAAGGTTAGGCACATACTGGAGAAGGAAAGGTCAATCCACTCCAGCATTCTTGCCTGGAGAATCCCATGGACAGAGAACCCTACACTCCATGGGGTCCCAAAGAGTCAGACACGACTTAGTGACTAAGGACAGGCACATGTAGCTAGCTCTTCAATGAATACAATTTTTAAATAGCTATATTAATGTTTAATTTTCATACCAAAAATTCACCTGTCTTAAGTGTATGATTCAGTGATTTTTAGTATATTTACAATGTTATGCAATCACTAACCACAATCCAATTTCAGGACATTTTCACCACACCCAAAAGATCTCTGATGCCCACTGTCTCTAGGGTTGGCAAGAAACATATTTTGAGCTCTTGATTTGGAACATCTTTACATTTTCTCAGGATGGCCATCACTTACTGAGACCCTTTTACAAATAATCCAAGGTAGACATTCAAAAAAGCAAACACTGTTAAGTAAATGGCGTTGAAAACCTCTCCTTCTCACAAATGGGTTGCACCTACTTACTGCAGCTTAAAAGGTGTCACTTTTAAATCTCAATACCTAGATTTATTTCAAACTCCATGTTGTTGATTCATCTGGATTCTGTTCTGAAAGTGAAACCGGGAAGGAGTTGGGGTGAATGGTTTACATGACATTCTGAGCGCATTCAGACAAGTCAGTTCAACTGTGGAAATTAGGTCAGACAAACATCCTTTTCTGTGCTCCCTTTGTCTTGAACCCAAGGGGGATGGACTCCTCCTGAGAACAATTAGAAAGATCAACCTGCAGAAGAACCAGATGCTGCTTCCTGTGTGAGTCAAACACAAGTCAAGGCTTATATCTTTTATTAGTTATATTTATATTCAGTTCAACTGGTCATCCCTTGTACAGCCTAACCCATAAATATTAAGCAACATCTAAAAAATGACATTTGAGCTCAATTTAAATTGTGCCCCTGTGACAAAAAAAAAAAAAAAAAAATTGTGCCCCTGTGATCGATCACTTCATAAACAAATAAACAAGAGAGAGAAAGCAAAATAACTTCCTGCTTTGCTTTTCACGAACTGATAATATATTGATAAATTCATAATAATAATAAATAGACCTCGAAATGTTTCAGTGAGGTTGGGAGTATTGATAGATAACATACAAAGTGCATCAAGAAGAAAGCAGTTGTGATATATATTTTATGATGCCAAAATAAAACAGGATTCTTTCACAGATGGGCTTCCCTTGTGGCTCAGCTGGTAAAGAATCCACCTGCAATGCAGGAGACCTGGGTTTGATCCCTGGGTTGGGAAGATCCCCTGGAGAAGGGAAAGCCTACCCACTCCAGTATTCTGGCCTGGAGAATTCCATGAATTATATAGTCCATGGGGTCGCAAAGAGTCAGACATGAGTCAGTGACTTTCACTCTCACTTTTCACAGTTAGAAAACAAATCTTAACAAAAAACAATAAAACAAACATCTCAAGTGTAAGGGTGACATATAACGTGAGAGCGAAAATAAATTCTCCATATACTCATGTTGTTGTAGAGTTCTTCAGAACCAGCAGGACAGCGAGTGTACTTTCTTTAGGATTACATGAACTTGCCCTGAGAATACAGAACTATTTAATAGTTCTGTGTGTATATATATAATATATACAGTTAATATAAAACACAGAATATTTAAACCAAATCTCCAAAATGTGACATCTCACAGGCTTCCTAAATTCAGCAGACAAATAAGTGCTTCAAATACAGAAAGTATCTCAGCATGATCATTTCAACTCTCTCTTATATGTGAATATTAAAAAGCTACTCACGTCTATTTCCAATAATTAGACCCCTTTTAAACTATATAATGAAAGTAAAACAAAATAATCATAAGAAGTAACTTATACACAGGATACTTTTTAAATGGTTATAATAATATAGTCTATGTGAGTATATTATACCACATTCATCATCACTAATGATATAGGAATAGTTCAGTTCAGTTCAATAGCTCTGTTGTGTCCGACTCTTTGCAACCCCATGGACTGCAGCATGCCAGGCCTCCCTGTCCATCACCATCTCCTAGAGTTTACTCAAACTCTTGTCCATTGAGTCAGTGATGCCATCCAACCATGTCATCCTCTGTCATCCCCTTCTCCTCCTGCCTTCAATCTTTCCCAGCATCAGGGTCTTTTCAAATGAGTCAGGTAGGAATAGTTAAGATTTTGTTAATCACTATAATTTTCAAGATTGGCAGGCAGAAAATCCCAGTGGAACCAAGTGAATCGGCCTGTGCCATCTCCTGAGTCTGTGACCAGGGTAAGACAATATTTTGTTTCCACAAAACCCATCTACTAATTAACCTTCGGGAAGTAAGCCTTCCTGAAACACTTGTAAGTAAAAGAATTGTTTCTTCTTATGCCTCAGAATTCCAAATATCAGGAAACATAAGTATTCATTAAAATATTTATTTTATTAAGTAATCAAAATGAAGAATAAATGTTTTTTGTCCTGCATGTATGGGATTCCCAGGTGGAACAGTAGTAAAGAATCTGCCTGCCAAGTCAGGAGGACATGGATTTGTTCCCTGAATCGGGAAGATCTCCTGGAGAAGGAAATGGCAACTCACTCCAATATTCTTGCCAGGGAAATTCCATGGACTGATGAAGTGCCCAGTCACAGGGTCGAAAAGAGTCAGACACCAACTCAGCAACTGAGCACACACACATGTTTACTAAAATGGCATTTAACATTTAATAAAATCAACACTGCAACAGGCACCACTAAAACACAAAGTTTGCAGTAAAAAATTTGCTGTAATTAAACTTTTAAAAATATGGGTGTACATTTTACCCTTTCACAACTGAAATAGCATTGTACCCATTAAAAGTCATATTTTATTCTGAGTGCATCCAGAAAAAGAAATAACAAATATAATTATCACAAACCCTCATATACCTCTAACTTTTCTTTAAATCGAGGACTATTTCAAAACTGTTTTCATAGGCCTCAGTAACCTAACTGTGTGTTTGTTAGTAAAAGATATTCTTATATGTTTATTTTGGGTCAGATTATGTCAAATGGTAATAAAAGGCCTGAAATAGGGAGACATATTTCCATAGAAGAGACATAGTGGTGATATTCTTACTTATGAATATGAACGAACAGATTTATGCTATTGTCAAGGAAAATGTAAATTTACCATGGAACTTTTTAAAATTAGGAAACTTACTCCTTTAATTTAGTCTTTAAATAAATTTAATGTACTGAATTTCTGGACCCAAGTGCTACTTTCAATTTATGATGAAAAGCATTTACCCGTTCTTTCTGAACCGGCCAGTTCAAAATGCAATGAGATTTAAACATCCCTCTTCGCAGACAGAGTGCATGGTTCAGTTTATAATCTGGAATCTCCTCAAGAAAGATCAATATAATGGAATCCAGGTTTTGTTCAATAGCTTGCTGAACTGCGTGGTGAACCTTGAATCTAAGTTAAGAACATTAAGTCATATATCAATACACAGTTTTTAACAGGCCAAAGCTCTAAAATCTACCATTCTCCTTGTAATTAACTTTAGTCTTGTCACTAAAACCCAGGTTATATTTCTTCTTAATTTTATTTTTAAAATACTTTGAGTTGTGAGTAATAACGTTAGTAATATTTAAAAGCTTGATTCAGGGGCTTTCCTGGTGATTCAGGGGCTTCCTTAAGGACTCAGCTGGTAAAGAATCCACCTGCAAGGCGGGACACCTGGGTTTGATCCATGGGTTGGGAAGATCCTCTGGAGAAGGGAACAGCTACCCAATCCAGTATTCTGACCTGGAGAATTCCATGGACTGTATAGTCCATGGGGTCACAAATGGTCAGACATGACTGAGCGACTTTCACTTTCACTTTCTGGTGGTCCTGAGGCTTCCCTGTTTTGGCTCAGTGGTAAAGACTCCACCTGCTAATGCAGTGGACATGGGTTTGATCCCTGGTGGGGGAAGTAAAGAGTCGGACATGCCTGAAGTGACTGAGCAAGCATGCACGGGGGAGCTAGGATCCCACATGCTGTGGAGAAACTAGGCCTGCATGCTGCCAAATGCTGAGCCCACGGACCACAACTAGAGATCCGATGCACCCCATGATGCATGGACAATCCCAAGTGCCACAACTAAGACTGGACACAGCCAAATCAATAAAATAAAATTTAAAAATTAAAAAAAACCAAAAGCTCAATTTAAAGATAAGAATACATTTCAAATGTCGTAGTGTTCACCTACCTTTTGCATAATGCATCTTTCAATAGATTCTGTGTTATAATAAAAATAATTTTTCTGCTCCTTCTAATGCTGTTCACAATTGCTTCAAGTTCAAAGACACCTGCCTCAAAGTCCCTTTCTTCCAAACAAAATCTGAGAGTATGATCTTCTTCCTCCATCGGGGAGAAGTGCTTCCAGACCCAATCCCTATCTTTATAGGCATGAATTATATATGCTGCATATTCAAACTGCTCTGCTCTGTCTATTTCTTTGAAACCGAGAACTCGATGCACTGAAACATTCCAATAAAAAGATATCCTCCAGCCTTCAAAATGGATGAGCAGTACAATAAAGATAAAAATCAAAAGGATATTGGTGCTAATCATGAAAAGGAGTTCAAATGGGGCACTGTCTTTGCAGGCTGATACATCAAAAAGCACTACTGGGAAACCATGGTATTGAGGCGGAGTGTTGCAGAGGTAATGGGTCCTTAGTTCAGAGATGTTGGTGTGGGTACTGTTAATCCAATTAACAAACCAGGCAATGCTTTCACAGGTACAATCAAATGGATTAAAACGCATATCTAAATAATTCAGGTTCCTGAATGCTAGCCCAAAAACAGTCTTTTCAACAGATGTTATGAGGTTCTTCTGAAGGCTTAATGACTTTAGTGACACTTGATTATCAAATACAGATTGTGGAAGGATATTTAAATTATTCATTCCTAAATCAATGCTCTTCAATTCACGTAAGTCCTTGAAGGCTTCCACTGGGATCTCATCAAAGCCATTAGACTCTAAGTTAAGGATGTGGAGGCGAGAAAGACCTTTTAGAAACTGAACAGGACCACCAGGGTTGGCATGCTTCCAGAGCCGAGCTAAGTTGTTATGCTGCAAATCCAGAATTTCTAGTTTCTCAAGACCCTTCAACAATTCATCATTTATGTTGGCAATGTTGTTGTTGCTTAGATCCAGAATGACCAGGTTCAGAAGAGGGTGAAAAGGCGAAGGGGAGCTATCCACATTTTTCAGGGCCACCCTTCGGAGCATCAGTCTTTGAAGGCTTGGAACTGAGGTGAAAGAGTTGGTGGTCAGCTCTAGGTATTTGTTGTAGGAAAGGTAGAGTTCGACAATATTGTCTAGGCCTTTCCATTCCTGGCCTGTGAGTTCTTGCCCAATTTCGTTCAGGCCGAGGTCAAGCATCTCCAGGTGCCCCAGCCAAGAAAAAGCACCACTCTGTATTTTTGAGATTTTATTTTTGGTTAGGTTGAGTAGGAGCAGAGGAGAACCAGCAAGTGATAGAAATGTCTCATTTGTTAAAGTCCGCAAACTTGAGAAGGAGTCAGATAGACTTAAAAATTTCAGCCTCACCAATCCTGTGAAAGTATTTCTTTTTATGCCTGGAAAGTTGTTATCTTCCATGTTGAGGTACTCCAAACATTTTAGCCACTGAAAGGAAAAATCGTCAATCTTGGGGAGCGAAGTCAGTGAAATGCTTTGTCTAGTAAAAGACCGTCTCAAGTTCAAGTGTCTCAAGCTGGAAAGTCCATAAAAAGAGCGAGAAGACAAATGCTCTATGTTATTATACTCCAGAAAGAGGTATTCGAGATGTGGAAGCCAGGCAAAGGAGTCATTACCCATCACACGTAAGGAGTTATGGGAAAGGTCCAGTGTGGTGAGATTTGTCTGCTTCAGTCCATCGAAGGTCATGTGGCTGATTGTGTCCAGCTGGTTGCTGCTCAGGGACAGACTCTCAATGCTTGTATTTGACAATTCCAAGCAGAGCTTCTCTATGAGACTGGGGCTCAGCTTGGCATTGTTCAGAGAGAGGCCAGATAATTTTCCAATGGCATGAAAACACCCAGGAGAGAACTAAGAGTGGGATGGAAGAAGAGGTTAATAATCAAAACACAGTAGAGTCTGTATGATGCTTGGAAAACAGATACAGTTCTTTACTCAATTTCCTTTCCTCTTTCACCATCTCCTCTGGGTTTTCTCTCCATCCCTCTCTTTCCCAGCTCCTTCCTCTGTGCCTCGGTCACCCACCTCCTGCCCCAGCCTGTACTCCCATTGGTCACTGGCTACTACTCAGCACCCACATCTTGGCCTCCATGCCACTTCTTCAGAGGGTCTTCCCTGATCTCCCAGGCTAGGTTAAGCAGCTTTCCTGATGGCTCAGACAGTAAAGAATCTGCCTGCAACGTGGGAGACCTGGGTTCGACCCCTGGGTGGGGAAGATCCCCTGGAGAAGGGAAGGGCTACCCACTCCAGTATTCTTGCCTGGAGAATCCCATGGACAGAGGAGCCTGGCAGGCCACAGTCCATAGGGTTACAAAGAGTTGGACATGACTGAGTGGCTAACACATACACTTAGTACTTTTATTTCACCACACTAAGTATAACTGTAATTAGTAAACTCTTTGCAAAGTAAGCTCCAGAGCAGGTGCTGTTTCTGTCTTGGTGATCACTGCTCTTAGTGAACACCCTGGAATGAAGGAATGGATTTTATTACCACCCACTGACTGAAGTGTTCACTGACATACGCTTTCCCTTCTGTGACTCTGAGCTCCAGCGACACTTTGTCTTTCCACCAAGGTTTCTGCTGATTATTTCATTACCTTGTTTCCATCTGCCTTATGCTCTGCCCCCCAGACCCTCACCGGAAGCCTTGGCTGCCCTGGGACTCAGCGCTGGAACAAGAGGGCAGAAGGTGGGAGAGAAGGAATCCAGAGAGGATAGACCAAGTCTTCTGGGAGAGCAAAGAGGCTCTGGTTTCTAACGCGTCACTTGTGTGACCTTAGAGCTAATGGAAGAAATGACAGAAAGATGGAAGAAAGTGTGCTTTATCATAAGTGAGTTAAAATACAAAGCAGGAAAATGATTAGATTCAGTTCAGTTGCTCAGTCATGTCCGACTCTTTGCGACCCCATGAACCGCAGCACGCCAGGCCTCCCTGTCCATCACCAACTGCCAGAGTCTACCCAAACCCATGTCCATTGAGTCGGTGATGCCATCCAACCATCTCATCCTCTGTCGTCCACCTCTCCTCCTGCCCTCAGTCTTTCCCAGCATCAGGGTCTTTTAATTAATTGAGGGTCAGATTAATTAAGGTAAATCTATATGATAGGGTTATTTTGCTGTCACTAAAATTAAGTTTTTGAATAACTCTTAATGACATGGAGGATAATGACAGGATATTAATTTTAAAAGGCAGAATGCACTGTCATCCTCAGAGAAGCAATACAGCACAGCTGGGAAGACTACATGCCCTGATCTAACACTTCTAGAAACCCAGCTCTGTCACCAGCCCATCACCTGAGATTCTGGGTAAGTTCCTTAACTTTTCCTCATCTCCATTTACTGTTGCATCATGTGGAATATAGTTCCTTGACCAAAGATTGAATCTGGGCCCCTCGCATTGAGAGTGTTGCGTCTTAGCCACTAGATCACTGGGGGAAGTCCCTCAATTTACTCCTGTGTAAAACCATGATAAGCATAAGTTAGCTACAGAACTGTATAAAATTAGGCTGTATTCCTTTGCTGATCACCTGAAACCATCACAACATTGTTAATCAGCTATATCCCAATACAAAATAAAATTAAAAAAAAATAACTTGTCACAATGCCTGACACTTAAGTACTGTTATGAATGTCAGCTGCTGTTGTTATTTCTTTTATTAGGTGGATAAAACCTGGATACAAACATATCCAAATTCTAACACTGGTTGCCTTGGATTATGGGGTTTTGGATGATTTTTTTCTTGTCATTACTTAACATATTTTACATTTATTTATTTATATATTTCTACAATAGATGTTCTAAGCCAAAAAATGCTGTTCAAAATGAACATGAATAGCTTGCATAAGATATTTAATTATTATCTCATGATAATTTCATTCACAGTCTCTTTTTTTATCTGAAAATCAACATAGCTTTATAAAAATTTGATTTTGCTTAGAATTCCTGATACTCTTCTTCTTGGCTTGTAAAGGAATAAAATACAGACATATCTGTATGCAAAAATAATTAGCAAATTGATGGTCATAGACCCAAAAAAGAGCAGATTAGGTTTACTCCGTTATAGGAAGATGTTTGTAAAAATATAATGCTAGTTATCATTTATTGAGAACTTCCTATATGCCAGAGACTGTGCTAAATTCTTTGCCACATAACCCTATGGGGAAGTGTAATTACTATATCCATTTTAGATCTAGGGAACTGGAGCAGACAGAACTTGAATCATTTGCCCAATTGCATAATTACTAACAGATAAAGCCCAGACAGGAAATCAGCTAACTCAATTCGAAAGTCTGTGTTCTTAACCATCATACTGTTAGTAACTTTTCCAGGGCTTCTGTACAATAGGTAGCATTATTTCCACTTTATAGGCAAGGAAACTAGACCCAGAGAAATATGTAAGTTCCCCATGGCCAAAGTTCTGGTCTGTAGTGAACCCTCCACTTCTTTTTGACAGCACAGCCCCAGATTCTGGATTCTAATAGCTACCAAACTCACTTTCTTGTGAGGTTGACGCCAATTGCCCAAAGCAGTATGTATGAAGGATTTCTGGAAACCGTAACAAAGGTTATCATCCCTTTCTCATTTCTAGCTTTAGATTCTCATTCATATGAGACAATTAGGGTCTGCCCACACTGAAAAGTATAACACAGGAATTTTTACCTTACCTCTTTGATTTGATTTGATGACAACTCTAATCTTTTTAAAGAAGAATTGCCAAGGAAATCAAGTTCTTCTGGTGTTAGTGAAGAAATTTTATTATTTGATAATAGAAGCTCTTGAAGGTTTTCCAGTTGGAGCTGAGTTCCTAATTTAGTAGATGATAAGCCATTATGAGAGAGGTCTAATTTGATTAAATTCTGAGGAGAAAAAAAAAAATGTGTATGTAAGTTATAGTCTTGGCACCAAAAATGGTTCTTCTAAGTGCACATGAATCTTAGAAATAACTGGACAGCAAAATAGCACAACTCAATTTTTCTCTAGAAAACTGACTATAGGAGTAGTAAGAAATTGTTGTGGTCCTTTAATGGACCGGAACCTGGTGATCTGAAGTTGACGATAAGTGAAAAAGAGAAAGAAGCTAATATTCCTTGGGTTATGCAGAGAACTGATAAAGCCCTAGGACAGGACTTGTACCACTCACGGAGGCACAGGGCACCCTCTTGAGGAGGTCTTGAAAGCCCAGGCAGGAGAGTGAGCTCAGCAGGTTTCCACGCTCCAGAAAATTAGCCGAAGTGAGTGAGAGAGAGACCCAAGTCTCTGGCAGAGCAAGGGTGCTTTAATGATCTTTTTGTGAGTATATATATAGGCTGTTGTACAAGGAATTTCTTTTGACAATGATAAAGATCAGGAAACCAAACCTACAGCAATCATTATCAAGAGAACAAAGGATTAACAATGGTCATGAGGTCAGAGACAATCCATTGCTCAAGAGGATCTTGACTAAGCAGTTTTGTCCTAAGGAGAATGTTTACTGAAGGAGATCCATGCATGTGTTTCATCCTATGACCTCAGTCCTGGGAGCAGCGTGCATTCCATTCGTTCCTGTTACCAGGAACTGATACAAAACAGAGGATTTATGAGAAATAGAAAACAGCACACAGGAATCCTCCTGTTAAACATTCCCTGACAAGAAATCCTGCTTGTTACTGAAAACACCATTGCTACAAAGATGAATTTCTTAATTCAAAGAATTTACTTCTCTTCCAAAATATAAAGACAAGTTTTATTTGTCATGATTAAAGAATATTCATAATAAGCATTTTACTTATTTATAATAAGCTTTCATTTATGATGTAGGAAATATTCATGTGGCTTATCAAACATATAGTCATGCATTAGTCTTGAATCTAAACAACAGAAAAAAAGTTGAAGAAACAGCGTTTTAAGAGGCATGAAGAGAATGTTACTGGCCATGAAATTTTAAAAGGATTTTTATATTTAGAAATATTGGTGGTTGTGTAAATTTTGCATCCTGACTAGCACAGAATACTAATTTTTATCTGTTTTGTCTGTGCTTTGCGATGTTTTAGCATTTTGTGCTACTTTTGAATATGTAAACTTCCAACCAGGTGAAACATAAGGAAAAGCTGATACATGTTAGGGCAAAGTCTTACGTAATGTCTATTAATAGCATAAGCCTTCAATTTATGTTTTAAAAATAAAAATAACATCTTGCCAGCAATTAACCAGATTTTGAGGTCTTTGGGCCCAAAGACATTTCATCCACGTCAACATCAGGCACAACAAGAAAGCATTTCAAATCCCCAGCTATCCAGTGAATCATTTTATAAATATGTCTGAGCATATTAAATGTGTTCATTATTCTTGGTATCTAAGGCAAAGGGATGCTCAGTTTTTTTGTTAGCCCACAAAATGAAGAAAACAAAGAGTTCTGAAAATAACCTTGATATAATAATTGCTTCAGATTTAAAGATACTAGCGGGGGGGGGGGGGGGGGGGGGAGGAGCTAAGATGGCAGAGGAATAGGATGGGGAGACCACTTTCTCCCCCACAAATTCATTGAAAGAACATTTGAACACTGAACAAACTCCACAAAACAACTTCTGATCGCTGGCAGAGGACATCAGGCACCCAGAAAAGCAGCCCATTGTCTTTGAAAGGAGGTAGAACAAAATATAAAAGATAAAAAGAGAGACAAAAGAGTTAGGGAGGAGATCCATCCTGGGAAGGGAGTCTTAATAGAGGAAGTTTCCAAACACCAGGAAACCCTCTCACCAGCAGGTCTGGGGGAAGTTTTCAAATCTCAAGGGGCAACCTAACTGGGAGGAAAAATACGGACAGGTCCATCCCCTGCCAGAGGCAGGGGGTAGGCGGGTGCCAGGCAGAGCCGGAAAGGGGCAAACTCGGCCCCAGAGGCATCCCTTACCAAACTGCAAACGCTTCCAGTTTCTAACCAAAGACTTCCTGAGATTCTGCATGGTTGACATCCGCCGGGAGGGTCACAGCCAGAGATCAGCTCCCCAGAACAGACACAAGGTGCACCGGACCAGGCACGCCGGGAAACTGAGGCGGGGACGGGGAGGGGAGAAGTCGCGCTGCACCTGAAGAGAGTGCGTGCATCAAGCTCCTGGCTGCCTGAGCTGCTCTGACGGGGAAGGCACAAAACTCAGGCCCAACCGAGTCTGCACCTTTGCGGAGGACCTGAGAACCTGAACCTGAGAGATTTAGACCTGGGAAGTGCACGCAACTAGGGCCCACTCCCTGTAGAGCAGCTGAGAACCTGAGCAGTGTAGACGGGGAAAGCACACACACCGTGAGCGGGGGCAAACCCAGAGTGGCCGGAACACTGCGAGTGCTCCCCACACAGGCCAGTGACATTTGTCTGCAGCGCCCCTCCCTCCCTGCAGCACGACTGAACAACAGAACCTAAGCAAGAGACCACCTCCGCCCACTTGTGTCAGGGTAGAAATTAGACACTGAAGAGACCTGCAAACAGAAGCCAAATAAACAAAGGGAACTGCTTTAGAAGTGATAGGTGCAAAAGACTAAAATCCCTGTAGTTAACACCGACTACACTGGAAGAGGCCTATAGATATTGAGAAGTATAAGCTGGAACAAGGAACTATCTGAAACTGAACTGAACCCACACTGCCCGCAACAGCTCCAGAGAAATTCCTAGGTATATTTTTACTATTATTATTATTTTTTTTTAATTAAAAATTTTTTTTCTTCTTCTTTTTTAAGTCCTCTATTACTCCTTTAACTTTCATTTTTATAACCCACTATTACCTTGCAAGAAAAAAAAAAGGACTCTATTTTTTAAAGCAAACTTCATATATATTGCTTATACTTTTTGTGTTCTTGTTTTTTAATATTGTATTTTTAAGAGTCTAACCTCTACTCTAGATTTTTAATCTTTGTTTTTTAGTATTTGGTATCAATTTTGTACATTTAAGAATCCAATCTTCAGTACCCATTTTTACACAGGAGTGTGATTACTGACTTGATTACTCTCTCCCCCTTTTGACTCTCCTTTTTCTCCCCCAGGTCACCTCTATTTCCTCCCTCCCCCTTCTCTTCTCAGCCCAATTCTGTGAATCTCTGTGGGTGTTCTGGGCTTCGATGAACACTTAGGGAACAGAGTACTGCCTAGATCTGTCTCTCTCATCTTGATTCCCCATTTTTTCTCCTCCAGCTCACCTCTATCTCTTTCCTCCCTTTCCTCTTCTTCATGAAACTCTGTGAACCTCTTTGGGTGTCCCTCATAGTGGAGAATCTTTTCATCATTAACCTCGAAGTTTTATTATCAGTGCTGTATGGATGGAGATGTCTTGAGGCTACTGGAAGAATAAGACTGAAAACCAGAGGCAAAGGCTTAAGCCTAAAACCTGAGCACACCGGAGAACTCCTGAATCCAGGGAACATTAATTAATAAGAGATCATCCAAAAGCCTCCATACCTACACTGAAACCAACCACCACCCAAGAGCCAATAAGTTCCAGAGCAAGGCATAATACACAAATTCTTCAGCAATGCAGGAACATAGCCCTGAGTGTCAATATACAGGCTGCCCAAAGTCACACAAAACCCATAGATATTTCAAATCTCACTACTGGACATTCCATTGCACTATAGAGAGAAGAAATCCAGCTCCACCCACCAGAACACTGACACAAGCTTCCCTAACCAGGAAACCTTGACAAGTCAATCGCCCAATCCTACCCACTGGAAGGAACCTCCACAATAAAGAGGAACCACAAACTACCAGAATACAGAAAGGGCCCTCCAAACACAGCAATCTAAACAAGAAGAAAAGGCAGAGAAATACTCAGCAGGTAAAGGAATATGAAAAAGGTCCACCAAACCAAACAAAAGAGGAGGAGATAGGGAATCTTCCTGAAAAAGTATTTAGAATAATGATGATAAAAATGATCCAAAATCTTGAAAACAAAATGGAGTTACAGATAAATAGCCTGGAGACAAGGATTGAGAAGATGCAAGAAATGTTTAACAAGGACCTAGAAGAAATAAAAAAGAGTCAATTAATAATGAATAATGCAATAAATGAGATAGAAAACACTCTGGAGGGAACCAACAGTAGAATAACGGAGGCAGAAGATAGGATAAGTGTGTCAGAAGATAGAATGGTGGAAATAAATGAAGCAGAGTGGAAAAATGAATAAAAAGAAATGAGGACAACTTCAGGGACCTCTGGGACAATGTGAAATGCCCCAACATTCGAATCATAGGAGTTCCAGAAGAAGAAGACAAAAAGAAAGGCCATGAGAAAATACTCAAGGAGATAATAGTTGAAAACTTCCCTAAAATGGGGAAGGAAATAGTCACACAAGTCCAAGAAACCCGGAGAGTCCCAAACAGGATAAACCCAAGGCAAAACACCCCAAGACACATATTAATAAAATTAACAGAGATCAAACACAAAGAACAAATATTAAAAGCAGCAAGGGAAAAACAACAAATAACACACAAGGGGATTCCCATAAGGATAACAGCTGATCTTTCAATAGAAACTCTTCAGACCAGAAGGGAATGGCAGGACATACTTAAAGTAATGAAACAGAATAACCTACAGTCCAGATTACTGTACCCAGCAAGGATCTCATTCAGATATGAAGGAGAAATCAAAAGCTTTACAGACAAGCAAAAGTTGAGAGAATTCAGCACCATCAAACCAGCTCTTCAACAAAAGCTAAAGGATTTTCTCTAGACAGGAAACACAGAAAGGTTGTATAAACGCGAACCCCAAACAACAAAGTAAATGGCAATGGGACAATACTTATCAATAATTACCTTAAATGTAAATGTGTTGAATGCCCCAACCAAAAGACAAAGACTGGCTGAATGGATACAAAAGCAAGACCCCTATATATGCTGTCTACAAGAGACCCACCTCAAAACAAGGGACACATACAGACTGAAAGTGAAGGGCTGGAAAAAAAAAAAATTTCACGCAAACGGAGACCAAAAGTAAGCAGGAGTTGCAATACTCATATCAGATAAAATAGACTTTAAAATAAAGGCTGTGAAAAGAGACAAAAAAGGACACTACATAATGATCAAAGGATCAATCCAAGAAGAAGATATAACAATTAAAAATATATATGCACCCAACATAGGAGCACCGCAATATGTAAGGCAAATGCTAGCAAGTATGAAAGGGGAAATTAGCAATAGCACAATAAAAGTGGGAGACTTTAATACCCCACTCACACATATGGATAGATAAACTAATCATAAAATTAACAGGGAAACACAAACTTTAAATGACACAATGGACCAGCTAGACCTAATTGCTATCTATAGGACATTTCACGCCAAAACAATCAATTTCAACTTTTACTGAAGTACACTTGGAACCTTCTCCAGAATATATCACAACCTGGGCCATAAGTCTAACTTTGGTAAATTCAAAAAAACTGAAATCATTCCAGTCATCTTTTCTGACCACAATGCAGTAAGATTAGATCTCAATTACAGGATAAAAGCTATTAAAAATTCCAACATATGGAGGCTAAATAACACGCTTCTGAATAACCAACAAATCACAGAAGAAATAAAAAAAGAAATAAAAATATGCATAGAAATGAATGAAAATGAAAACACAGCAACCCAAAACCTATGGGACACTTTAAAAGCAGTGCTAAGGGGAAGGTTCACAGCAATACAGCCTTACCTCAAGAAACAATAAAAAAGTCAAATAAATAACCTAACTCTACACCTAAAGCAACTAGAGAAGGAAGAAATGAAGACCCCCAGGGTTAGTAGAAGGAAAGAAATCTTAAAAATTAGGGCAGAAATAAATGCAAAAGAAACAAAAAAGACCATAGCAAAAATCAATAAAGCCAAAAGTTGGTTCTTTGAAAAGGTAAATAAAATTGATAAGCCATTAGCCAGACTCATCAAGAAACAAAGGGAGAAGAATCAAATCAACAAAATTAGAAATGAAAATGGAGAGATCACAACAGACAACACAGAAATACAAAGGCTCATAAGAGACTACTACCAGCAGCTCTATGCCAATAAAATGGACAACTTGGAAGAAATGGACAAATTCTTAGAAAAGTATAATTTTCCAAAATTGAACCAGGAAGAAATAGAAGATCTTAACAGACCCATCACAAGTATGGAAATTGAAACTGTATTCAGAAATCTTCCAGCAAACAAAAGCCCAGGACCAGATGGCTTCATAGCTGAATTCTACCAAAAATTTAGAGAAGAACTAACACCTATCTTACTCAAACTCTTCCAGAAAATCGAAGAGGAAGGAAAATTTCCAAACTCATTCTATGAGGCCACCATCACCCTAATACCAAAACCAGACAAAGATGCCACACACAAAAAAGAAAGCTACAGGCCAATATCACTGATGAACATAGATGCAAAAATCCTTAACAAAATTCTAGCAAACAGAATCCATCAACATATTAAAAAGATCATACATCATGACCAACTGGGCTTTATCCCAGGAATGCAAGGATTCTTTAATATCAGCAAATCAATCAATGTAATACACCACATTAACAAATTGAAAGATAAAAACCATATGATTATCTCAATAGATGCAGAAAAAGCCTTTGACAAAATTCAGCATCCATTTATGATAAAAACTTTCCAGAAAGCAGGAATAGAAGGAACATACCTCAAAATAATGTCATATATATGACAAACCCACAGCAAACATTATCCTCAATGGTGAAAAATTGAAAGCATTTCCCCTAAAGTCAGGAACAAGGCAAGGGTGCCCACTTTCACCACTACTATTCAACATAGTTTTGTAAGTTTTGGCCACAGCAATCAGAGCAGAAAAAGAAATAAAAGGAATCCAGATAGGAAAAGAAGAAGTAAAACTCTCACTGTTTGCAGATGACATGATCCTCTACATAGAAAACTCTAAAGACACTACCAGAAAATTACTAGAGCTAATCAATGAATATAGTAAAGTTGCAGGCTATAAAATTAACACACAGAAATCCCTTGTATTCCTATACACTAACAATGAGAAAACAGAAAGAAAAATTAAGGAAACAATACCATTCACCATTGCAATGAAAAGAATAAAATATTTAGGAGTATATCTACCTAAAGAAACAAAAGACCTATACATAGAAAACTATAAAACACTGATGAAAGAAATCAAAGAGGACACAAATAGATGGAGAAATATACTGTTTTCATGGATTGGAAGAATCAATATAGTGAAAAATGAATGTACTACCCAAAGCAATCTATAGATTCAATGCAATCCCTATCAAGCTACCAACAGTATTTTTCACAGAACTAGAACAAATAATTTCACAATTTGTATGGAAATATAAAAAACTTCGAATAGCCAAAGCAATCTTGAGAAAGAAGAATGGAACTGGAGGAATCAACCTGCCTGACTTCAGGCTCTACTACAAAGCCACAGTCATCAAGACAGTATGGTACTGGCACAAAGACAGAAATATAAATCAATGGAACAAAATAGAAAGCCCAGAGATAAATCCACGTACCTATGGACATCTTATCTTTGTCAAAGGAGGCAAGAATATACAATAGAAAAAAGACAACCTCTTTAACAAGTGGTGCTGGAAAAACTGGTCAACCACTTGTAAAAGAATGAAACTAGAACACTTTCTAACACCATACACAAAAATAAACTCAAAATGGATTAAAGATCTAAATGTAAGACCAGAAACTATAAAACTCCTAGAGGAGAACACAGGCAAAACACTCTCCGACGTAAATCACAGCAGGATCCTCTATGACCCACCTCCCAGAATATTGGAAATAAAACCAAAAATAAACAAATGGGACCTAATTAAACTTAAAAGCTTTTGCACAACAAAGGAAACTATAAACAAGGTGAAAAGACAGCCTTCAGAATGGGAGAAAATAATAGCAAATGAAGCAACAGACAAAGGATTAATCTCAAAAACATACAAGCAACTCCTGCAGCTCAATTCCAGAAAAATAAATGACCCAATCAAAAAATGGGCCAAAGACCTAAACAGACATTTCTCCAAAGAAGACATACAGATGGCTAACAAACACATGAAAAGATGCTCAACATCACTCATTATCAGAGAAATGCAAATCAAAACTACAATGAGGTACCATTTCACGCCAGTCAGAATAGCTGCTATCCAAAAGTCTACAAGAAATAAATGCTGGAGAGGGTGTGGAGAAAAGGGAACCCTCTTACACTGTTGGTGGGAAAGCAAATTAGTACAGCCACTAGGGAGAACAGTGTGGAGATTCCTTAAAAAACTGGAAATAGAACTGCCATATGACCCAGCAATCCCACTCCTGGGCATACACACTGAGGAAACCAGAACTGAAAGAGACTCGTGTACCCCAATGTTCATCACAGCACTGTTTATAATAGCCAGGACATGGAAGCAACCTAGATGCCCATCAGCAGACAAATGGATAAGGAAGCTGTGGTACATATACATGATGGAATATTACTCAGCCATTAAAAAGAATACATTTGAATCAGTTCTAATGAGGTGGATGAAACTGGAGCCCATTATACAGAGTGAAGTAAGCCAGAAAAAAAGAACACCAATACAGTATACTAACACATATATATGGAATTTAGAAAGATGGTAACGATAACCCTATATGCAAGATGAAAAAAGAGTCACAGATATATAGAACAGACATTTGGACTCTGTGGGAGAAGGCGAGTGTGGGATGATCTGAAATAATAGCATTGAAACATGTATATTATCAATTGTGCAACGGATCACCAGTCCAGGTTTGATGCATGAGACAAGTGCTCAGGACTGGGGCACTATGATGACCCAGAGGGATGGGATGGGAAGGAAGGTGGGAGGGGGGTTCAGGATGGGGAATACATGCAAATCCATGGCTGATTCATATCCATGTATGGCAAAAAAAACACTACAATATTGTAAAGTAATTAGGCTCCAACTAATATAAATAAATGGAAAAAAAAGGAAAAAAAAAATAAAGACACTAGCATACGTTTTGCATAGATTTACAATTAAAGTGCTGACAAGAAAAAGGTGGTAGCCACTGGAAAAGCAATACTGCAGAAGATTTCATAAATCAAAAGGAGGTAATTTTTCACTGGACAATTTGCTTTATCATGCATCAGTTTGTAACTTTATTTAAATCAGATTTTGGACTCGACACTTTTTCATCACTGCAGGTACTAAGTCAGCAGTACTGAGAGTCTATTTGCCTTTCATCATGGGATATTCTGATTCGTCTCTGGTCTCAACATCTTATATCTAAGTTCTGTTTCAAGTGGAAGGATGTGAGAGATCAGAGTTCTTTAAAATTAAGATTGAAACTGACTTAAGACAGTATTTACTCTTTCTTCCCATTTATGTAGATCAGACTTCTCATTCTTCATCTTGATAGCTACAAAGTCTAATGATGCATAAATGACTTGAAAACAACATTTGATAATGTATTTTTCACTTCTTACATGAAAATGTTCATTTTTCTTACCTTCAGGTTTTTAAAGGGATCCTTTTGAATTCTCTGGATTGAGTTGGACATTAGATGGAGTTCAGTCAAATTCATGCAGAAAATAAAGGTTTTATCAGAAAGCTGGGATATCTCATTGTGCTGGAGGTTCAAAACTTCCAACCAAGGGAGACTTTGACACAGTTCTGGCTCCAGCTTTGAGATGGAGTTAAATCCCCCATCCAAGATAGTAAGTTGGCTGTATCTTGTAAAATTGGCAGGTGGCAATCTTCTGAGTTGATTATGGGTAAGATTCAACACAGTTATGTTTGTTGGGAGGTCATCAGGTATTTGAGTCAACTTCAGATGACTACAATCGGCTACTTCATGTCTAACAGTACATTTGTTGGCAGAAGAGGTACACAGTATCCAACAGCTCAACAGTCCCCAAAAAAAGTAGATATGATAAGGCAAAGGCCTGCTCATGATTTTGCCTTATAAAGAAAAACATAGAAATAATGGACAGCATTAATAACATGCACTTTCATATTCATTGGTTTATTCCTTGTAATAATATGCAACCAAACGTGACTATATGTCTTCTTGATACTCACAACATTTATGATAAACAAGTATGTTTTATACAAGCAATACATCAAGTGGATTGAATCAGCACAAAAAAGTCACTAATGGAACCCACAAACTCTCCCCCTTCCCTGGTGACTTAGGGGTGAAGAACCCGCCTGCACTGTGGGAGACTTGGGTTTGATCCCTGGGTCGGGAAGATCTCCTGGAGGAGGGCATGGCAACCCACTCCAGTGTTCTTGCCTGGAGAATCCCCATGGACAGAGGAGCCTGGTGGGCTACAGTCAATGGGGTCACAAAGAGGCAGATACAACTGACCAACTAAGCACAGTACACGGCACAGTTGCAACCTTCCAAGGTAAACCTCTTGACAGCTTCTACTTTTAATTCTCATGGTCCCTTCCACAAACCTGAATAATATGCTTATGTTTCTACTTCTTTACTTCCAGACTTTAAGTAGTTTCTTCACACCCCCACCGCCAAATAGGGAAGTTAATTATACTCTTTCCTCATCCTCTTCACATTTCTCCTTAGTTATTTTTTATTTCATTTAGTATATTGTTATATTTCTCACTTTAAAACCTATTCCTAAGACTCTTCTCCTAGTACCATAAGGGTAGGACCTCTATTTACCAGTTCATAGGCACAGTCCCCTAAATACACTCCCCTCCTTGTCTAGGTGACATTTACCACTTCCACAAGGGCTACAGCTAGAAATTAGAATTACCAAGAAGGATTAAGCCATTTATAAAACATGTAAGGACTGAAAGACATTCCCAGATCTGAAGATAACACTTCATCTGCTAGAAAAGATTCACCAAATGCCAGGCAGTGTGAGTGAAAAAGGAAAAATACACATATTCTCTTGAAACTTCAGAATTGTTATCACTCACCAAAAATATCCTAAAACTCTCTAAAGAGAACATATGATCCACTACTTCCACAGGAAAGAGATCCTGATTGCTACAAAGCTTTTCACCAGCAACATAAGTCACTAGAAAACAATAGTGATAAGTTTTCAAAACATTCATGGGGAATAATTTTGAACCTCAAATTTCATGTCAGGCTGAACAATTAAAGGTAAGGGGAAAAAGCATTTTGAAACATGCACAGACTCAGTAAGTTTATAACTAAGCAACCTGCGTAAACGACTTTAATTCTAGAATGTACTTTGGTAAAATAAACAAAAACACAGCGAGAGAATGAGATGAGAGTGAAGAGCTGATGTTTCATGAGATGTAATAGAAACAAAGAAAGGCTGAAAGAGATGAAAAGTAGATTCACTGAGCCTTGCAATTTTGGAAAGCTTAGGATTACACATTTCACTTTTCTAAGTGAAAGACAATAATGTTTGGGACATGGCATCTGGAGCCAGGCTGCTTAATCCTTATTTATAGTTTGGCTTGTACAGTTTGGTTTGTAAATTCACAACATTTCCCCCTAAATTTATGCAGACACGCACTAACATGTAATCCTACTTGAAAATTTGGAGCCAGCTTGCGCAAACCAGTACTGCCTGAGGCTGACCAACCCACATCTACTCATTTCTGACCTTTCTACACTTCTGGACATTTTTCCATGTCTCATCTTCTTCCGTTTTCCTTTTTAGGCCAAAGAAAGCTGTTTGCTTACTCCTAGGAAAGCCTGGATGTTTTCTCATAGTCAGATTTATTAAAGAATGTCAGCCCCTATCTCCTCTCCAGCCAAAAACACTGAGAAAAGGAGATAAGTTCTTTAAAGCTCAGAGGGCTTTGTACCTTTAAGAAAAGATGTGATTTTTTGTTTGTCTTAAGAAGGCAGTTGCAGAATGATTTCTATCACCTCCTCAATGTGCTTTCCCACTATGGAACATCACAAAAAAACAGAATACCACACAAAATGTTTTCTCATGTTAATTAGAAATTATTGCTGTCACTTGTCCTCTGTGTTACCATATATTTCTCCCCACTTCTTCATCCTCTCCCCTTTCCTCTGTTCTCCTTGTTGAATGATTCTGACTCCATTTCAAGCACCAGATCAAATAAAGACCAAAGAATGTTAAAACCAACGTGATTCTAGCTTTATCCAACATGAGAGCTCCTATCCCAATAAGAATGTAAAAAACATACCTTCACTTACTGTGACAACAGCTGACCATTCCTTTTTTTTCATTAGTCCAAATCCAGTTCGTTTTCATCTGGGGAGTGTGCTGCAATTTTGAAAGTGAAACTGAAGTTAAAAAAAAAAAAAAAAAAAAAAGACAGCTTTTCTACTTGGCACATTCAAAAGAAAAACACCACAGTCTCAGAAGTGTTTTATATTGCTTCTTAGAAATGTCTTCTTTTTTCTTTTTCATGTATAGTCCCTTGGGTTTTATTAAAAGGGTCACAGACACTGTGACAGAGAACGTTGAAAGAATTAAGACTTCACCCTTTGATATGAGCAGAGCTAATACTCTAGAAGTTGATGAATATCTGACTCAGAGTGAATTCCTCTATTTTTTTTTTTTTTTTTTCTTCAAACTGAAGTCTGATGCATGGCTGTCAGAAATCTAGTAGAATGTGATTAGAGGAACAGAAAAAAACTCTCAGTCCCTAATTAAAGCTAAGTACTTTCACTTCTGTTATCTCACTTTATCTTTTCAGCAACCTTGTAAGGCAAATAATGTAGAAATTAACCTTTTGATCAAAGAGACCAAGTTTCACATGACAGGAAAGCTGGCTTTGGCAAAGCCACGAGCCAGTCCTAACTCATTTTGTTCTGCTTTACATGGTCAGGCTCTGTTAGGGAACAAATAGACACATCCAGAGAAAATTCAGATTCACTATTTAGTTACCAATTAGCTTTACTGACTTCAACTAGTGTAAGGAATATGCTTGTCAAAAAAAAAGAACACTTTTTTTTTCATTGTTAGTGTAACATGATATGGTTATTATTATTATTTTTTAATTACTCAATTTTTTTAGAGAGTTGGGAAGTAAGTTTGCTTGGGGGTAAAATGAGAAATGCAGCCCGGGAGATAGCATTTTAGATAGCTCTGAGAAACTATTCAGAGGAGGCAAGAGGAGGAACTAGGATATATAGGAGTTTTCCAACCAAGAGCAAGTAGTCAGGAGTGTCAATTAAATCATTAATTAAAGAAACCATCTAATTAAAGAAACCAGACTTCCAGGTTTCTCAGGACTTCCCTGGTGGCTCAGATGGTAAAGAATCTGCTTGCAGTGCAGGAGACCCCTGGGTTGGGAAGATCCCCTGGAGAAGGGAATGGCAACCCACCCCAGTATTCTTGCCTGGAGAACTCCATGGGAGAGGAGCCTGGTGGGCTACACCCTATGGGGTCACAGTCAGACAGGACTGAGTGTCTAACACTTTTCAAGGGATTTAGCACCTTTTTATGTATAGGAAGATGCAAGAGTCTGGTTTCACTGAAATCCTTCCTTTGATATACACCTTAGCTACCTGGGGCCAGTATCCTATGTTTTCACATCTTGAGTTTCCTCAGTGGCTACAGTCCGATGGCTGCTAAATGGCAGGTATTCTTTCCTTCCTGAGTTCCCTCAGGGCTGATCAGCTCAGGTTGGAGGGCTGCAATTGCCGATAACTGTGACATCCTTGTTTACTGATATGGCAGGAAATTTTCCATTTCTCACTGTCATGTTATATAGTAAAATATAACAATCGGCAGGAACTGTGGAGATCATGGAATCCAACTTCCTTGTTTGAGAAAGGAGGAAAATGAAACACAGCAAGAAGAGAGCTTTACCTGAGGACATAATGCAAGCTGCTGCAACACTTTATACAAACGAGGGAAGAAAACCTGAAACAGGTGAAACCTGTCGCTATCTTGACTGCAGAAATGAGAGCAAGAAATACATTTGTTTCAGGTGCAAAATGCCCTTTCCTGGGCCCCAGCATTGGGCATACCACCTTGTGGTTACATTTTTCTGAGCCTCTGTTGTCACATCTATAATAGCATAAGCTATATAGCATAGGCTATATAGCATAAGCAGGTAACTGTCTTGAGTAAATGATTTATCCACTGCATCTACACATTGGGATGTGCAGTAAAACATTCCCAGTATTCAGAAGGTTTCTCCTCTGTGAGCCACCGAAGGTAGGACAGGATGCATTCATGTGTGACTCTCCAGTCACTCTTCCATGGTCGGTTAACACTGCCGGCTCCAAAGGACCAGGCTGCCCTTCAGTATTCAGATCCTTGAGTGGGCTCCACATTGACCCTGGATTTGACCATGTGACTAGCTTTGGCCAATGGGATATTAGTAAGCACGCAGCTAGCCAAGGCTGGATAAGCATTGGCACATGAGGACTTTCCCGCTTCCTTTCAGAACCCAGTGGCCATGCGGCAAGAAGCCCAGCCTAGCCTTGTGCAAGGTAACAGGGAGGAGAACCAACTGTCTGGCCAGTATCTCCAACGGAGCACCCAGAAGATGGCCATTGAGGATGCCACATTGGGAGCGGATTTTCCAATCCCAGTTGAGTCACTCCAGCTGATGCCCCAGAGGGCAGAGACAAGTTGTCCCCACAAGTCCTGCCCCAACAATTCCAGAAGAACAAACATAAACAATGTGATGTACTAAATTTAAAAAGTTTGAGTGATGTGTTAGACATCACTACATAAAATTCACTCCTTCCATAATCCAACACGCCCATCTCTTATGCCTTATAACTTCTTGTACATATCAGGCTTTCCATAATGTTGGCTGAACTAATGAATGGCTGCCCAGGATAATTTTTATGGTGAGCTCATAATACAATTATTAGTTTAGGCATAATACCATTTCCCATCAAGATATGAATAGTCCTCAATTCATGTTGGCTTCTAAAAACAACACAGGTTAGTTTCTCTCCAGTGTATGTTTCTTAATTATGCATTAACTTATTTATCTATTATGGCAGTAGGTGCTACAGTGAAAAACTTTATTTTTCCCTTTTTAAGGGAATTAAAACTGTGATATATGTCCATATGTGGGCTTTAAAGAACCAAAACAAACAAAACAGAAACAGACTCACAGATACAGTGAAGAAACTGGTGGTTATCAGAGAGGGTGGGCAGGAGAAGAGATGAGGTACAAACTTCCAGCTACAGAGTAAGTAAGTCACCAGTATGTAATGGATAGGGAATAGAGACAATAATCTGAGAACAAGTTTGCATGTGACAGATTATAACTTGACTTATTGTGATCAAAATGCATAAAGATACTGAATCACTATGTTGTATACATGAAATTAATATAATATGTTAATGATGATTCCAAAACAAAAAACTTCCCATCAGTTTATTAGGTGATCAGTATATTATGGACCTAGATAAACAGTTCGGAGAAGGCAATGGCACCCCGCTCCAGCACTCTTGCCTAGAAAATCCCAGGGATGGGGGAGCCTGGTGGGCTGCCATCTATGGGGTCGCACAGAGTCGGACACGACTGAAGCGACTTAGCAGCAGCAGCAGCAGATAAACAGTTACATTTCCCTCAAAGCATCAGATGACAGTCGGTTTGAACTATGCTCACTGGTCTCCTTTCACAATCACTGTTCAGAAAGGACATTAATCCTGCTCTGAGTTGTCTGAAATTCCAGAAGGCATTTCTTTTTCTTTGAGAACTCTTTCTCTAAAGTACAGGGGCATGCAGCTTCCCTGGTGGGCCAGTGGTTAAGAGCCACCTTGCGATGTGTGGCACATGGGTTCAATCCCTGGTCCAGGAAGATCCCACATGCCGTGGGGCAAGTAAGCCCTTGCACCACAACTACTGAGTGTAGAGCCTCTGCTCCGCCGCAAGAAAAGCCATCACAATGAGAAGCCCAAGCGCTGCAACTAGAGAGTAGCCCCGACTCATTGCAACTAGAGAAACCCTGAGTGCAGCAATGAAGACCCTGTGCAGCCAAAAATAATAAAGCAAATAAAATAAATTAAAAACACAAAAATAATAAAGTTAAAGATGCAGTTCCTCTTGCCAGCATCATTTCCATTTCTGCTTACTGAAGTGATGGTTTAAATTAAGTTTGTTGTTGGTCAGACAACAAACTCAGCAAGAATTTTGATAAGAGGAAGTAACACTGTGCCCCTCCTGTTACTTTCACTCACATCTACTAAGCAAGAGTGAACCTGAACTTCCCCTCTGAAAGAAAAAAGAACACACACGCAATATTTGACACACAGAGCATCTAACTTACTTTGAACTTTATTTTGTTATTTCTTGGTAATTTTACATGGTGGTTGAAAGTGGTTAGAGCTTCTCTGTCTTGTAAATCCAGGGAGGTGGGTTCATGTGAATGGATCTCGCGCTTCTTCACTGACAGTCTCAGGATATGGTGAAGGGAGCTTCAAACTCTTTGTTTTAAATTTGGCATTCATTTATTAATTTAAAAAATAAAATCCCAGCTCCAGTGGTTAACACTGCTTACTTCCACTGCAGGGGCAACAGGTTCTATCCCTGGTTGGGGAATTAAGATCCTGCATACCATGTGGGGTAGCAAAATAAAATAAAATAAAATTCCACTTCACTATCATCCTACACTTTACTTATTTATTTTCAATGTGGATATTTTCTCAGTAATTATTATGAGTAAACTGGCCTTCCGGAATTGTTCTACAGAGTTATGATTAAATAAATAACCCTAGGGGTGTGCTACCTCTGTCTATACGAAGAGCAACTTAATTTCAAATCAAATTCTTCTGATAAGAGCATTTGTCCTTATTATTCTTACTTTTCCCCCTTTCTTTTAAACTGGAGTATAGTTGATATGCGATATTACATCATCCTACACTTTAAATGGACATGAATTTGAGCAAACTCCAGGAGACAGTGGAGGACAGAAGAGCCTGGTGTGCTGCAGTCCATGGGTTGCAAACAGACAGACACAACTTAGCAAGCAACAACAACAACCACACTTTAAATATCTAATTAAATTTGAATGAATTGATGCCTACTGGGTTTCCAATGAATGGAGTTATAAATATTAGACAAAGCCATTAAACAATCACACTTAACACAAGAAAGTTCAAAGTATCAAAAGCAACTAATAATTTACTGGAATCAAATCAAAATGGTCTTTGGTGAGAGCTGAATGCTCTTGCAGGTTGATTTCCACTTTATAAAGCAAATTTTGAATTTGTTATTGTTTAGTCTTTTAAGTCGTGTCTGACTTCTTTGAGAATCCATGGACTGTAGGCGCCCCACCCCACCCCGGCTCCTCTGTCCATGGCATTTCCCAGGCAAGATAAACACAGAAAATTAAAGAGGTTGTCCAGTGTTGAAAGAATCGGTATTTGCTTTTGAACATGCTTCTTGCCTTTCCCCTAAGAGGAAGCTACACTGTATCTGGGATGATTTATAATAATATGAGAACTGGTCCTTAAAAAAATGAGAAGTAAAAGCAGAAGAAAGGTGGGGGAAAGGGAGGTTTATTAGATGAAAGATTTGGAGAAAAAGTACAAAAACCTAATGCAACTCAGAAAGTTGTAATCTAGAGTCTACAGTCTGTATAAAATGTTAATCTTATTCTTTACCTAGAAATAGGCCTATATAAGAGTTCAATGTACATTTTAACATCACCAAAAGAAATGGTAATGTTTCTTTCCACTTAAGCTACCTGTTATAAAGTGGTTGGACTGTGAAAGGCCCTCAAAGGAAGTGAGTGAATTCCTCAAGAAGAGGGCTGACCAACTCTGATCAGGATCTCAAACTGGGTCAAGAGAGCATTTCTTAAAAAACTCTACTATAATCGACTCCTTGATGTTTGGATATTAGTTTTGAGTTCCATTTTTGGGGTATATTTGAGGGCCCCTAAATAATAGAGGAGATTTCTAGAGATTGGGCATAATTTGCCCTAAACTGAATAGAAAACAATTTATCATGAGGGTAGAAAGGAGGAAAAGAAGTACAAACAGCCCCAAGTTCCCCATTTATGCAGTATCAGCCAAGAGTTGGACACGACTGAGCACAGCACATGGCCAAGAAAACAGACCTGAAATTTCTGGGGTCTCTAAAAACATTTTGGTTAGAGTTAAAGAGTGTATTAAAATATGAGTTGTGTTTTTGTAACAATAATATTTGGTGTATTTCTTGAGTCAAGGTGAGGGGTCCGGCTACACTGTTGGATGGTATATTGTTATTCAGTCGCTAAGTGAGGACTGACTCACTTTGTGACCCCGTGGACTACCGCACTCCAGGCTTCCCTGTCCATCACTGTCTCCCAGGGTGTGCTCAAACTCATGTCCATTGAGTTGGTGATTCCATCCAACCATCTCATCCTCTGTCACCCCTTCTCCTCCTGCCCTACCTCTTTCCCAGCATCAGGGTCTTTCCCAATGAGTTGGTTCTTCACATCAGGTGGCCAAAGTACGGGAGCTTCAGCACTAGTTCTTCTAATGAATATTCAGGGCTGATTTTCTTTAGGATTGACTTGTTTGATCTCCGTGCTGTCCAAGGGACCCTCAAGAATCTTCTCTGACACCACAGTTCAAAATGATCAATTTCTTCAGTGCTCAGCCTTCTTTATGGCCCAACTCTCACATCCGTACACAACTACTAAAAAAACTATAGCTCTGACTAGATGGTCCTTTGTTGGCAAAATAATGTCTCTGTCTAGGTTGGTCATAGCTTGCCAGTTTTGTTGGTGATAGGCAAGCTAGTGAGGTCTTTGGCCCAAATTGGATGGCAAGTGGGCTTCAGAATACATCATGTTTGGTTGAAACAAGGGCTTATTTGAAAGGCTTGAGCCTCCAGAACACAGATTAATGAAAACCTCATGATCAATAGACTGGATGGAGTGCAGCTTTACTTGACAGTTTCATTGCCTAAGACAGAGGTCTGAGCATCCCCCCCTCCCCACCATGTATTTTTATCAAAGAGAGGTTTTCTAGTTGTATTATTATGGGGTATGATGTTGATTCCATTATTATCTCTGAAAGTGATTTGCATTTACTAAGTGGAGTTCTCTCTCTCTCCTCTGGATCTTTCACGGTATAGAGGCACTGGCCCTGGAAAATTATTTTAACTCCCTAGGGAGGATCAGATGGGAAGCAAGATTGATGATCTACCTCCAATAACCTGAAAAGAAAGGAAGATCTGGGGCACTGGAAGTTTATACTACAGGGGCTCTTATATCCAATGGGGAGGTGTGTGGCTCAGGGAACAATCTGGACCTAACGAATCTCAGTAGTGTGTGCTCCCTGGATCTGGCCTCAGGCCATATGGGATGGGAGCAGGATAGAAAATCCATAAAAAGAGGGTGAGACAATCTTCAATTCAGTTCAGTTCAGTCGCTCAGTCGTGTCTGACTCTTTGTGACCCCATGGACTGCAGCACGCCAGGCCTCCCTGTCTATCACCAACTCCAGAAGCTTGTTCAAACTCATGTCCATTGAGTCGGTGATGCCATCCAACCATCTCATCTTCTGTCATCCCCTTCTCCTGCCTTCAATCTTTCCCAGCAATTAGGGTCTTTTCCAATGAGTCAGTTCTTTGCATCAGGTGGCCAAAGCTTCAGCTTCAACATCAGTCCTTTCAATGAATATTCAGGATTGATTTCCTTTAGGACTGACTGGTTTGATCTCTTTGCTGTCCAAGGAACTCTCAAGAGCCTTCTCCAACACCACAGTTCAAAAGCATCAATTCTTTGGCACTCAGCTTTCTTTATGGTCCAACTCTCACATCCATACATGACTACTGGAAAAACCATAGCTTTGACTAGATGAACCTTTGTTGGCAAAGTAATGTCTTTGCTTTTTAATATGCTGTCTAGGTTGGTCATAGCTTTTCTTCCAAGGAGAAAGCATCTTTTAATTTCATGGCTGCAGTCACCATCTGCAGTGATTTTGGAGCCCAAGAAATAGTCTGTCACTGTTTCCCTTGTTTCCCCATCTATTTGCCATGAAGTGATGGGACCAGATGCCATGATCTTAGTTTTTTGAATGTTGTGTTTTCAACCATTAAAGCCACCCTCCTCTTTCACCTTCATCAAGAAGCTCTTTAGTTCCACTTTGCTTTCTGCCATAAGGGTGGTGTCATCTGCATATCTGAGGTTATTGATATTTCTCCTGGCAATCTTGATTCCAGTTTGTGCTTCATCCAGGCCAGCATTTCACATTTCACATGATGTACTCTGCATATAAGTTAAATAAGCAGGGTGACAATACGCAGTCTTGACTTACTCCTTTCCCGATTTGGAACCAGTCCATTGTTCCATGTCTGGTTCTAACTGTTGTTTCTGACCTGCATACAGGTTTCTCAAGCCGCAGGTCAGGTGGTCTGGTATTGCCATCTCTTGAAGAATTTTCCAGTTTGTTGTGATCCACATAGTCAAAGGCTTTGGCGTAGTCAACAAAGCAGAAATAGATGTTTTTCTGCAACTCTCTCACTTTTTCTATGATCCAACAAATGTGGGCAATCTGATCTCTGGTCTCTGCCTTTTCTAAATCCAGCTTGAACATCTGGAAGTTCTCGGTTCACATACTGTTGAAGCCTGACTTGGAGAATTTTGAGCATTACTTTGCTAGTGTGTGAGATGAGTGCAATTGTTTGGTAGTTTGAACATTCTTTGGCAATTGCCTTTCTTTGGGATTGAAATGAAAACTGACCTTTTCCAGTAATGTGACCACTGCTGAGTTTTCCAAATTTGCTGGCATACTGAGGGCAGCATCATCATTTAGGACTTGAAATAGCTCAGCTGGAATTCCATCGCCTCCACTAGCTTTGTTTGTAGTGATGCTTCCTAAGGCCCACTTGACTTCGGACTCCAGGATGTCTGACTCTAGGTGACTGATCACACCATCATGGTTATCTGGGTCATTAAGATCTTTTTTTGCATAGTTCTTCTGTGTATTCTTGCCACCTCTTCTTGATATCTTCTGCTTCTGTTAGGTCCGTACCATTTCTGCCCTTTATTGTGCCCATCTTTGCATAGTAAAGGACAGAGACAATCTTATTGGGCCATATAAGTCTGTATACTTGGAGGAGAGATACTTCATCCTTTATATACAGGAAAGGGTGATGGGAAAGTTTTTTAAAGTTTGTGTAAAATATGAGTCAACCAAGGGACCTTGAATTAAGAGAGATTAAGGCCCAGGGAAAGGCAGAGACCTATTTAACAGGTTATTCATAATTTTGTAACTTGAACAGAAGCTCTTGAGGAATGCATTAGTTTTCTCAATTTAACCTGTTATGAGGGACCTCTTGGAGGCTGTAAATTCTGCTCAGTGCCTTTTACAGAAGACCAACGGTATTTGTTTTGAGAGGGAAATGTGTACTTTGGTTATCATCAGTCATGTCTGCAACCCTGAAGTATATTGCTCATTGTGCTGAGTGTCTATGCCACTGCAGGATATTTTAAGGCAAAGGGTACTATGACCATGGGAAATTTAGGCAAGGCATAATTACTTATTTCTCTTTTATATTTGATTGTTTCCCTGAGATTAAAAAGGCCACCATTCTTAAATTTACCACATCCCAGATATTGGCCAACAATTATGACTTGAGCTCCCATATTGATTAAGTCCACGAAGCTTTGTTCAATCAGTATATTTTAGCAAACATTTAAGTTATTTTAGAACCTATGCAGCAGAGGCACAAGAGTCAACCCACATCAATTTATCTTTTTGTTACACACATTTTAAAAGTAAAATTTGGATTGCCAATGGGTCAAATTATGGACCTTTGAAATTTATATACTTAATACATAGAATTTATATAATAAAGTACACAATTAAACATTTCATTCCTCTGTATTCTTTCCAGTGGGGTTACTACTAGCTGCTTAAAGCTTCGGTTCTTATTTTCTGTCTCTGTCGGATAATTTACTGGAGAACCTTCCAAATGAATGCAGGGAAAGCAGGGGAAGGCTAAGACCTACCTAGCAGGCGGTTGTCTGTCTTTCCCAGGGTTCCCAGGCCACCTCCCAAGGCCTGGGGTGCGCACTTCGAGGCTACGGCAGGCAGTCAGACCTTGGACAGCGCAGTTAGCCCGCTTGTACTGAGTATCAGCCCTTCTGCATGTTGATACGGGCAGCACTTACGGAAGTCTGAGCAGAGTGGCTCAGGGTTTTGCCTTATTCAAGCAATTGGGTAACTCAGGTAGGCATTCTGGAGAGGGGGAGTCCCGAATGGGAGTAAGATATTGGTGTCCTTGTGCCAAGAGCCCCCTTTGGATTAAACATTGGGCTACTGGTCCCCAGGGATGATCACCATCCCCCGAGAGCATAGGGAGCATGTTGGTTGGAGAGAAGTGAGGTCCACACTGCCAAGAGAACAGGCGGGGGCCAGAGCTCATCTGAGCAACATCGACATCGAGACTGGGGTGCTGGCTCTCTGCCGTGGGGGAGCCACCCAACACCTTCCTCCACGAGGTACCCAGGAAACACAGGGAAGAATAAAAGTTCTGCTCCAAATAATAATAAAGAAACACTGATGCCAAAGATGTAATGAGCCCTGGAATGAACAAGCCTCTGCCAAACACAGGCTGTGACCCGAAACCCAGGAGCATGCCCAGCACTCCTGCTCCCTAAGGTGGGCCCACCTGGGCTAGTATCTAGAAGCCCAGTTTAGCCAGTGAGGACCACTTGTTTTGAATGTTCCCTGATCTGGGACATTAGCATAAGGTGAGATGTGGCAAGTTCATCAGAGGCACAGATTTTACCCTAAGTGGCTCTCACGGGGGCTTGGAACCAATCAGTAAGACAAGCACAGCCCCATTCACAGAGCTGCTGAAGAGTCCATGCACAGCGTTCTGCTCACAGCATCAACTGTTTTATAAGATTTAAAGATTCTTTTGATGGTGAAGCAGAACACAATAGCACTCAGATGAAAGGCAGCTCCAAGCCAGAGAAGGCCGCCAAGCAGGCCCACGCAGGGTGTTGCAGTTTGTGACAGCATAGTAGTAAGCTGTGGAGAAGGCAATGGCACCCCACTCCAGTGTTCTTGCCTGGAGAATCCCAGGGACGAGGGAGCCTGGTGGGCTGCCGTCTATGGGGTTGCACAGAGTTGGACATGACCGAAACGACTTAGCAGCAGCAGCAGCAGGAGTAGTAAGCTGGGCTGTGGGGAGCTTAGCTAGTTTTTGTGGCTTCCTGTGGATTGACTAATTTGAATAATTTCAGCAGAATCTGGGGCCGAGCGGCTGTCCCTGTTGGTCTGGTACTGAACTCCAGGGCAACTGGGATAAATGTACACTGGCCTTTGTGAGAAAGTCCTGTAAGGGAAGTGGTTGTGGTGTGGACTTAATTGCTCAAGCTGTGGGGTGTGGATTAATTGCTCAAGAACAAGTGACCAGCTTCAAGCCAGAACCTCAAAACAGAGTCAAGACAAGGTTCAGTCATTTCAGTTCAGTTGCTCAGTCGTGTCTGACTCTTTGTGACCCCATGGACTGCAGCACGCCAGGCCTCCCTGTCCATCACCAACTCCCGGAGTTTACTCAAACTCAAGTCCATTGAGTCAGTGATGCCATCCAACCACCTCATCCTCAGTCATCTGCTTCTCCTCCTGCCTTCAATCTTTCCCAGCATCAGGGTCTTTTCCAATGAGTCAGTTCTTTGCATCAGGTGACCTTTAAGTATTGGAGTTTCAGCTTCAACATCAGTCCTTCCAATAAATATTCAAGGATTGATTTCCTTTAGGATGGACTGTTTGGATCTCCTTGCTGTCCAAGGGACTCTCAAGAATCTTTTCCATAACCACAGTTCAAAAGCATCAATTCTTCAGTGCTCAGCCTTCTTTGTGGTACAACTCCCACATCCATACATGACTTTTGGAAAAACCACTCCCATCTCTTGAAGAATTTTCCACAGTTTGTTGTGATCCACACAGTAAAAGGCTTTGGTATAGTCAACAATTGCACTCATCTCACATGCTAGTAAAGTAATGCTTAAAATTCTCCAAGCCAAGTTTCAGCAATATGTGAACCATGAACTTCCAGATGTTCAAGCTAGTGTTAGAAAAGGCAGAGGAACCAGAGATCAAATTGCCAACATCTGCTGGATCATTGAAAAAGCAAGAGAGTTCCAGAAAAACGTGTGTTTCTGCTTTATTGACTATGCCAAAGCCTTTGACTGTGTGGATCACAATAAACTGTGGGAAATTCTGAAAGAGATGGGAATACCAGACCACCTGACCTGCCTCTTGAGAAACCTGTACGCAGGTCAGGAAGCAACAGTTAGAACTGGACATGGAACAACAGACTGGTTCCAAATAGGAGAAGGAGTACGTTAAGACTGTATATTGTCACCCTGCTTATTTAACTTATATGCAGAGTACATCATGAGAAACGCTGGGCTGGAAGAAGCACAAGCTGGAATCAAGATTGCCAGAGAAATATCAATAACCTCAGATGACACCACCCTTATGGCAGAAAGTGAAGAAGAACTAAAGAGCCTCTTGATGAAAGTGAAAGAGGAGAGTGAAAAAGTTGGCTTAAAGCTCAACATTCAGAAAAGTAAGATCATGGCATCTGCTTCCTTCACTTCATGGCAAAAAGATGGGGAAACAGTGCAAACAGTGGCTGACTTTATTTTTCTGGGCTCCAAAATCACTGCAGATGGTGACTGCAGCCATGAAATTAAAAGACATTTACTCCTTGGAAGGAAAGTTATGACCAACCTAGACAGCATATTGAAAAGCAGAGACATTACTTTGTCAACAAAGGTCCGTCTAGTCAAAGTTATGGTTTTTCCAGTGGTCATGTATGGATGTGCAGTTGGACTATAAAGAAAGCTGAGCGCTTAAGAATTGATGATTCTGAACTGTGGTGTTGGAGAAGATTCTTGAGAGTCCCTTGGACTGCAAGGAGATCCAACCAGTCCATCCTAAAGGAGATCAGTCCTGAATATTCATTGGAAGGACTGATGCTGAAGCTGAAACTCCAATACTTCGGCCATTTGATGCAAAGAGCTGACACATTTGAAAAGACTGTGATGCTGGGAAAGATTGAGGGCAGGAGGAGAAGGGGACAACAGAGGATGAGATGGTTGGATGGCATCACTGACTCAATGGACATGGGTTTGGGTGAACTCTCAGAGTTGGTGATGGACAGGGAGGCCTGGCGTGCTGTGGTTCATGGGGTTGCAAAGAGTCTGACACGACTGATCGACTGAACTGAACTGAACTGATAAAGCAGAAGTAGATGTTTTTCTGGAACATCTTGCTTTTTCAATAATCCAACAGATGTTAGCAATTTGATCTCTGGTTTCTCTGCGTGCTGTAAATCCAGCTTGAACATCTGGAAGTTCTCAGTTCACGTATTGTTGAAGCCTGGCTTGGAGAATTTTGAGCATTACTTTACTAGACAATGTTAGAAAACAAAAAACAAACCAAAACTATATGACATCAATAAACTAGGAATAGAGGAAACTTCCTCAGCAAACAAGAGCTATTATGAAAACCCCACAGCTAATATACTCAGTGATGAAGACTAAAAGCCTTTCCCCTAATATCTGGAACAAGATAAGGATGCGCACTTTTGTCGCTTCAATTCAACATAGTATTGGAAGTGCTTAGGAGGAAAATCAGGTGATAAAAATAAACAAGAGACATTCAAGTTAGGAAGAAAGAAGTGAAATGACCTCTGAACAGGTATGACATGATATTATACATAGAAAACTCCAAGGATCTCACACACACAGGATCACACACACACTCATAGAACCAATAAATTCAGCAGAGTTGCAGGATGCAACGTCAACACACAAAAGTCAGTTGTGCTTCTATGCACTAACAATAGGTAATCTGAAAAGATATTAACAAAACAATTTCATGGGAATTCCCTGGCAGTCCAGTGGTTAGGACTCCTCACTTTTACTGCCAAGAGCAGGGGTTCAGGCCCTGGTTGGGAAACTAAGATTTCTAGAGTCACATGGCCAAAAAGAAAAAAAAAAGAAGGAAGAAAACAATTTCATTCACAGTAGCATCAAAAAGAATAAAAAACTTAGGAATAAATCTAACCAATAATAAAAGTAGGTATCTTACCACATGCGATTTCTGTATATGATTCCCAACTACTGAGAAAGGCAAATTCTGTGATACTTTGGAGCCAATCAAGCCTAAGTTCAAATCATGACTCAGTCACTTACTAGCTTTATGATCTTTGGCAGTTTTTCTCATCTAAGCATGAATTTCCTCCTCAGTCAATTGGAGAGAGTGTAACCAACTAACAGAATTACTGTGAATACTAGGGATGATTCAACTCAACGTTTGGCATATAGAGTGTACTCAATAAATTATAGCTATTGTTTTTTTCTACTAACATCAATCAAGTAATTCTTATAAAAAAGCTAGATAGGCAGTACCTCTGATTTCTGAACACTCAAAACAAACAAGCTAATTGTGTACAACAGCTTGTGAGCACATAAAGGGGATTTAATCAGATTAACAATGTGGTATTTCTTGAGGAGTACCCATAGATAGTCTAGGAAAACAGGACCTGATTTTATCTGTCAAATCACCATCTGGGGGCGTTCAGATACTGTTACAGCCAGGTGCCCACATGTCGCAGGGCATACCACTGGCACATCAAAGGGGAGACTGGTTAAGGAGATGTCATTGGCATGGACCTGAAGATATTAGGAGACTTAAAAGTGTATGCTTTTAAAATAACGACATGCCGTTAACATTGGTAGTTATTGTTCAATCTTCATCCAAAACGTTATAGCAATCATCAAATTATATTCCTACCAAATAGATCTTGAGAGTTCCTTCTTTCATATAGTTTCAAGGATACTTAAACTTTGACAATTTGATAGATGAAAAATAGCGTCTTTGGTGTGTGTGCGTGTGTGTACACTCAGTCATATTTGACTCTTTGCAATCCCATGGACTGCAGCCTGCCAGGCTCCTCTGTCCATGGGATTTCCCAGGCAAGAATATTGGACTGGGTTGCCATTTCCTCCTGCAGGTGATTTTCCTGGCCCCAAGGATCAAACCTGTGTCTCCTGTATTGTAGGTGGATTCTTTACCACTGGGCCATCAGGAAATTTTTTTTTTTAATTTATTCATTCATTCATTTTACTTGGTTAAAAATTAATTTTTATTGGAGTATAGTTGATTCACAGCATTGGGTTAGTTTCTACTGTATAGCAAAGTGAATCAATCATACAGTTACATATATCTACTCTTCTTTAGATTCTATCCCCACATAGGTCATTACAGAGTATTGAGTAGAGTTCCTGTACTATACAGCAGGTTCTTTTTAGTCATTTTATTTCTAGTAGTGTGTATGTATCAATACCAATCTCCCAACTTTCCCTCTCCTTCTTTTTCTCCCTTGGTAACTGAGCGAAGCTGAGAATTTTTTCATCTTTATTTGTTTTTCACTAACATTTCTGATTATGTTATTTTCTGTTTTTTCTACTGTTTTTGTAATTTTTCTTTAGTATTTATAAGACTTTTTTAATACTAAGAAAATGAAACTTTTTATTATATATCCTGTCATTTTGCTTGGTTTGTTAATTCCCTTTTATTTTTTTTTGGCCACACTGCTTATGGGATCATAGTTCTCCCACCAAAGATCAAACCTGGGCCCCCTGCAGTGGAAGCTGCAGTCCTAACCACTGAACCACCAGGGAAGTCCCTGTCTTTAAATTTTTTTCAGAGTTGTTTTAGGCCATGATAAAGTTGAGAGTAATCATATTTATCCATCTGCTCACAGCATCTGAATTTTGTTTCTTGCTTAGAAAGGTTTTTCAACTCTATCCTCTTCCATTTCATTCAGGGAATTTAACTCCTCAATATACTCTCCAGGATGATTAAAACATAATGTTCAAAAACTTTCACTGTCCTAATACAGGATTGGTCCATAACATTTGCTAACTCAATAAACAGAATATTTGCAGGGGAGTTACAATGAGGTAGGTATATATTTACCATTTTGGAAAGGTTTTCAATTTATGTTGTTAACTGATACAGCCAAATTGCAAAACAATATATGGTATACTCCATTTCTGTAAAAAGAGAAAAAAGCACCTACATCTCTAAAGTATATTCTTTTATATTCTTAGAAAAGCTCTATAAAGTTATGTAAGACAGTGTGACTAGTAGTAACTCCCAGAGAAGGGAGAACTCTAGGTTTATGTATGAAGGAAAAAGTATTTAATTTTCATAGTAAACTCTTGCATGTTTAAACTTTTATCATGCCCATACTCTGTTCTTATTAACATAATAAAGAATGAATACTAAGATGTGCAGGCTTTGAAGATATGGCAATGGCAGCAGATAAAAGCAGATTTAAAGTAGATAGAGCAATTGGATAGCAAAACCTCAAACCCATGGAGTGCATCAAAAGCAAAACTAGTCGGCAAAGTATCAGAGGGTAAGTATAAGCTACCAACAGCATCATACCAGCATCCACACAGAAGAAAGTAGAGGGATATGGCATTTGGCAAATCTAAGTAAACTTTCAGCTTTTGATGTGGAAGTCTACATTTAGACAGATCTCTAAAATTCCCTCTCATATAAACCCAGGAATGTTAAAGAAATAAACCTCTTTTTGTTTTCTTGCTGACTTAAATATACCAATGTCTTTATCCTTAAAATATGAAAAAGAAAAAACCAACTGTAAAGTTCTAAAAGAGGAAGATGAGATCTTTTAACATTTCGCTGCCATCAAGCTTGACCACTTTAGCAATAAACACACTTTGGTACTAAACCAAACTATTCTAAGATGCTTTGGAGACCTAAAATATGTTACTTTGGTCCAACGCACCTTTTTTTTTTTTTTTTCTTTTTCTTTTCTTTTTCCATGTGTCCAGGGTATGAACCAGGCATGGGCACAGAGCAAAAGCCAAGCTGGGATAAACAAGTTGTTTTGTCCCTCACTGATGAGACAGCCGCCACCAACCAGGTGACATTCTACCCAGGTCAGGGACACCAACACACCTTTACATCCATTTACAGAGGAAATTTTTGTTTCAAACTTGGGAAGTTTAATGACCCATCATCATGAAATGGTTGGTCCTTGTATAGAAAACAAAATTCTTCTCAACAGGAACATAATTAACTTAAGATAGTTTAAAGAGTGCTCATGAACCAATCAAATGCAATTTGAGAGAACATTTCTCCCATCTCTTTTGGTTTACATTTTTGGAAAATTCCTGACGAGGCCTAGAAAAAGGCACAGGACTTTGAGGAACTGTTAATCTGCTAAGTAAGCAGAGAATTTGACCATCCTCCTTTTCGTGTTGAGACTGCAGAACTGCCTTTGCTTCATTAAGTTAATGAGCCAAGGTTTCTGGAGAAGCCACTCATTGTAAAGCACCTGCTTCTCACATGATTAGTGTGTTGAAATGTCAATCCCTGGTACCACCAGCCCCTTAGGTAGGGAGACCTGCTCCTTGGCATTTGAAAATGAGATACGCAGTTATGAAAATCCTCTTCCTCTGCCTCACAGTTTGGGTGTGGTCCAAGTTTCAAGTGATCATTTCAGTTGTGCTGCATTTTTTGCAACATCAGATGATCACTTCTGGGTATCATTTTAAGCTAGTCTAATGAAAATGATGGACAGGGAGGCTTGGCGTGTGCTGTAGTCCATGGGGTCACAAAGAGTCGGACACGACTGAGTGACTGAACTGAACTGAACTGAAAGAAAATGATAGGAAACAGATTGAGGAAAATAGGAAACAGGCAGGAAGTTGAACTTTTAGATCTATAGTCATGAATTTAAAGCATTTCTGACAGGAAGAGGCACAGCAGTGAAAAGCAGAGCTTTGCAATCAGAAAGATTGACGTTCACAGCACAATTCTATCAGTTAATGACTATGAATGACCTTGGGTGGCCTTAACTTCTACATCTGAATAACAGCTTTAGTGATACCCACCTTAGAGGACTATTGTGAGGATTAAATGAAATAGTATATGCACATGTCTGGCTTATAGTAAATATTCAATGAATGGACATTACTATTATTAGTATCTTTCAGTGATAATTTTACTTCCCTATTTAATACTTCCTAGCAATTACAATTAAATAGCCTTAAGGCTCTGTTTTACTTAATGTGTTCTTTTTTAAAAATCAGATATGGTTATAGAAGTATGATATGCACTCTTCTTTCCTTCTAGAATACACATAAATCTCTATAGTGTATGATGTATCTGCTGATGTTCAAGTTAACCTGTAAGGTTATATTCTAGGCTATGTTTGTTCTCATTGTATTGGCAGCTAGAGTCATGTTTCACATCTGAACTTCCAAGTCAGTAGGGGGATCAAAATCACTGTCTCACCTTAGGTTTGGGGATTTCCGTGGCTACAATGGAAAAAATTCAGCTGATGCTTGAAATGCCTGATCTTCTGCTTCAGAGCACTTCTCAGGGTTTTTCAACAGAAGAGGCAAGACCCTGGTCCCTCATTCAACTTCTGGTTCTGTGGTTGGGTAACACTGCTGTTCCTCTGGATTGTGAAATGTGTCAAGGAGCATGTCATTTCAACATGCAACGCTAGATGGAGCAAAGAGATCAGTTGCTTTTTTTTTTTTTTTTAACGTGAAAATTCTAAATGCTGGCATTTTAAAATTCTGTGACTGGATAGCCTACCCAGAGATTAGAGTCATTAGACACTTGAGTTTGCTCTTTGTTCCTTCCTTTCTTCTCCATTTTCTCATTCTCCTTGTTTGGACCTGCAGCACCTTGAGATTTGGGTTCCTTCGCAGTGGTGGAAAAAGCAGAGGGTTTTCCCTCTGGCTGTCCAGGAGTAAGCATAAGAGGTACAGGGACAATTTTCCTATGTCCGTGGAAACTCAGGAGGCCGATGTCCACGTCCGCTCTACTCGAGTATGTTTTGCTGCTTGTCTTCTAAGTCTGCAGGGCTGCTAAGCTTGCCTGTGGCCCACCGCTTTCTTCAGCATCCTCCCCCTCCCCCTCACTGCGTCAAGCTCAACAGTGAGCCGCTGTCTGTATCACAGGGGTCACTCCCTCCCATTCCCCGCCCCCCACCCCCAGCCTTCCCTGCACGTCGCTCCCTGTTTTCTACAGCTTCATCTCTCTTATCTACATCCCTGCCTGGAAGAGCCCAACTTTTCATCAGTTCCCTCCCGAGTGTAACAGATGAACTGAATCAGACTATATAATACTACTGTCACTTCTCCAATTTAAAGAGCTCATAATTCTTGGTCGAGATCAGTTTTATCCCTTTGGTCTTCTTCCCTTGTTTCCTGTGTTTCATCTCTCGCACAGCCTTCTACAAAGTTTATTCTAAATAAGCCCTGGTTCAGTCAATGAAGTGATGGTTAAGTGGATGAAAGGCTAGTTCCCTTGACCTCGTCCATCTCTAACACTGACTTTCCTGTTTTCTCCCCACCCGACCTCCTACCTCCCATTCTATTTACTTGTCCTGCTTGTTTAACTGTCCTTTGCCAGTGACTGAATGCAGGGCCCTCGCTCAGATTCCTCCCTTTCAAGTCAGTTCATTCGTGTAATCTTTCCTGTGCTCTCCTATTGCTTCCCTGCTGTGTCATTTTAATTGGTGGTGTTTTGGTATTTTGTTTTCCACATTTATCTCTGGCTTACGTGCATTAGGTCTCTGCTCATTAAAATGGATTAACTGAGATATTTATTGAAGTGGCAGACTTGGATTCATCTCAGCTTGCAATGAAATGGGAATCTAACTATAAGATTGTAAAAATAAAATTGAGGTGGTAAGTTGGATCATTGGGGAGTATCAGGTAAACATAAAAAACAAGTTAGCTTTAATTCTTCAGAAGATAGTCCTCAGGTCAACAGTCTTAGATGCAAATAGAAATGACAGAAATGGGCCTGCTGCTCACCTCCATCTGGGCAATTCTCAGCCTTTACCAACAGATAACTGGTGTTCTGCCAATTATTTCTCTATTGTTTCTCATTGTTTATGTTAAATGTTGGGAGCAAAGTTTCTCCCAATATGCACAGTCCGTTAAAAGAGGCATGGAGTATGTACAAAACTTCCCTGGAGACTCAGGTGGTAAAGAATCTGCCTGCAATGCGGGAGACCCGAGTTCAATTTCTGGGTCAGAAAGATGCCTTGGAGAAGAGAATGGCCACCCACTGCACTATTCTTGCCTGGAGAATCCCATGGATAGAGGAGCCCAGCGGACTATAGTCAACAGGGTTGCAAAGAGTTGGATATGACTCAGGAACTAACACTACTTTTCATGTACAAAAGCACATTTACTTCTTTATATTTAAAACTAAGAATGGCTGGGATTTTGATTGGTGATTATATATTTAAGAACTATTTATCAAAAAGGTAATATGTGCAAAAATAAGGGTTTTTTTCACACTATAAAGTATTTCATAGCAATTTAATTCTACTTGTAATAACATAAATGGGATAGAAAAGTCATCTATGCCTTGGCTTGCTGATGTCCTGTCCAAGCAGGAGAGACTGCATCTTGGGCCTAGAAATTAATTTCAGCACCAATCCTGGCTGAAAATAACTCAGGATGTTTGTTAAACTGACCTGGGCTTGACTGGAGTTCAGATGGAGGAAAACTCAGCCTCTCTGTGGGTGATTATAGGTTAGAGAGAAATTAATGTGCCCAATTTCCATTTCTTTAGAAAAAAGCCTTCTGCCTGAGTGCCTTGTAGTAAAAAGAAGGGACTTGGTCATCAAGATGACTTTAGGTGTCACTTCTCCATTTCCTTTTGCCTTCCGCAGGACTCTTCATCAACAAAGTAGACATGCTAACTACTGGCTAACTTGAACTGAATGACTGGGTGACAAAACTGTCCACATTGCACTCAGGTGGGTAAAGAAAATGTAGCTTCTCAATGTCTCTATAACCGATCACATCCCAGTCAGGAGTTTTGATCTGCTGGGGTTGGTGATGAAGATGGGGTAGGATGGTGAATCCAGATTTAGTTCAACCTGATTTTTTCATTCAAAATCGCCCTTCATTAGATGCTCAGATGGCCTCTCTCAGCTTCTTCCCACCCTCTCCGAACACCAAGGGAACAGACACAACGGTTCGCTCTCCCCCCTCAGAAACTCCCCGTGTTCAACTCATCCTCCTAGCAGAGCAGGCAGGGTCTCCTGACCTGCCTTGCTCCCCAAAAGGTGTCTTCTCTACCATCAGGGCAGAAGTTCTGGGATCCCAGCATCTTCATACACTTAAGAGATTCATAAAATTCTTTCTCTTTTCCCCTCTCTCTTCATCTCTCTCCAGCTCCTTGTCTCTCTCACTCCCTCCGGCTCACTCTTTTTTTCTTTCTCATCCTCTTCTCTCCAAAGTCCAGCCTTTGGTCTCACTGTCTAGCACACTGCCCACAGCAACACGATTCCAATTCCACTGTTGCCGCAAGCAGGACTCCGCATTTCCCCAAAGCACTGAAACGAACTTCCTCAAGGCTGGGATGGCTGGCCATTGAGATTTACCAGAAATGGAAATCATGTTTGGAAGGAATTAGCTCCGAAAATACATTTCAAAAACTGTTGTGCTTATTACAAACCATCAATCATATTAAGGGAGGTAAGGAACTTTCAAGAATATTGCCATGTTTCATGTGGGGAAAAAATGAGTCCATCAGGGTTGTTAAATGGGCCAAATGACACATTTTTTGGGGGGGAGGAAGATCACGAGGGAAGAATTCCCATTGGAAAAAGAGAACTAATGCAGAAAGCTGATCGTTATCCAGAAGTTTGGAGCCCCATCTGATTAACCGGCTGCACACTTGTTGGCTTGTTCATGGCTGACTCTCCTTTGAAATATGGAAGTCGGGGGCAGAGTTATCACTTGAAAGGAGCATGTCTCCAGGCCAGGTTTCTCAGAGGTAGCAGAACTTTTCCTTGTGCCCCTGAGCACTGGATGGAGCAAAGCAGGTGTCCTGTTTATTCTCCACCAGCAGCCAGAGGAGAGAGCCTGGGCCAGAGGCCCTGCTCTGAGCCCTCCCGTGCGGGCTGGGAGACCACCTCACTGTGACCTTGGGACTGACCTTGACTTTGGTTCCTTCCTAGTGAAAGAAAAGGCAAGTGCGGCCCCTGAAGCTAAGTCGTGAGAGATACCAGCAGGACCAGGAAGCTGAATGCACAGGCAGGGCCCTAAATTCTTCTCATACTAAAACCCAGAAAAATCCCCCGCGCTCTGAAACTCACATACCTTCTTTTCTTATTAATCTCCCTTTCTGGCTATTATTCAAGGACTGTGATTGAATCCCTTCTCAGGCTCTTAGGCTCTTTAAGCTGTAGAAAGAGAATGAAAAAAATGCACCCTAAGACCTAGGATTTCTTTTTCTTCCTTTTGTGTTGCCAGCGAATCCCTCTGAAAGGCGAGCTGGCACGGGTTCCAGGAATTTGTGTAAATGCCGGGTAGAGATCTACTGCCGTTTCTGCAGGCAGCCAGGCGTTTCCAAACATGGTGTGAGCTGCTGGCCTGCACTTTTAGGGCAGTAACTGACCAGGGACCCGTGGTGCTCTCCCACCTGCCCAGAGGGCCGATGGGTTTCTAATCCGGGCTTTCTACTGGTCGAGGGGAGAGGGTGTCCCATACATTGTAGTCATTCTGTGAGCAAAATTGCTGCATTTACAGTCAAGTGATAAAGGCACACAGGTCATCTCCATCTCCTCACTGTGCTTTCTTCCTGGGGAATCTCAGAAAGCAGGATGGAAATGCTGTGCCTGCAACTAGAAGTATTTTTCCATGGAAAGGGCCATCATTTGCTTTTGTTTAATTCTCAAAGGGTCTGCTGACTTTTCTCCAATATTTACTGAGGGCCAGCTAGATGCTGGGCACTGTGGTTTACAGTGAGCATACAGCTGAGGACAAGGGGGACAGCGTTCCTGCATGAGCAGGAACGTGTGTGTGCATGCTAAGTCGCCTCGGTCGTGTCCGACTCTTTGAGACCCCATGGACTATAGCTCGCCAGGCTCCTCTGTCCAGGGGATTCTCCAGGTAAGAATATAGGAGTGGGTTGCCATGTCCTCCTCCAGGGGATCTTCTCAACCCAGGGATTGAATCCAAGTTTCATACGTCTCTTGCATTGGCAGGCAGGCTCTTTACCACTAGTGAGTGGAACTTAGAAATGAATGAGGTAGGAGGACACATTGAGCAAATAAAAATCAACAAGCAACCACATGTATTTTATTTTGTTCTGAGGGCCCTTGCACTAGAAGGAAATGAACAGGGTAATGGACATGCATCTAGTCTGGTGGTAGGAGCAGTAAATATTATGGATTGGGTTTTACAACTCCTATTCCAACCCACTTAGAGAATCCCTTCCTGAAGTCTAGCTACAATGCTATGTTGAACTGCAACAGCAGAAAAGCCAAAAAATAAAAAATTCAAAAGGCACTCCCCAGGCTCCCTGGTAGCGAAGGGCTGACTGTGGCCCCAAGCAGGCGACGAGCAGTGCCAGGCAGTGAAGAGCTGGACTCAGTCGCCAGTCTGGGGCAGAAGCGTTAGATTCATCCAGACGCTCGCCCAGAAACTCCTGCCTGATCTCCACATTGTAGATGCCGAGCGGCAGCCGGCTGTAGTGACACCGACACAGGGACACATCGCTGCCGTGTCTCCCCTCCCAGCTGCTGCCCCTGACCACAGAGCTCCCGGCAGCCTTGGCTCAAGAGCAATCCCTGCCTCTCGCCCCATGGTAACTGCCCCAGGCGGTGCAGTGGTAAGGAATCCACCTGCCAATGCAGGAGACTTCAAGAGACTCGGGTTCGATCCCCGGGCCGGGAAGATCCCTTAGAGGTGGAAACGGCAACCCACTCTAGTATTCTTGCCTGGAGAGTCCCATGGACAGAGCAGCCTGGCGGGCTACAATCCACGGGGTGGCAAAGAGTCACACATGAGTGGGCATGAGCATAAGAACTACATCGAAATAATGACCCCAAGGTGATTTTTTTCTTTTTTTAAATTAAGTTATAAAGCAAACTTCAGGAGATGGTGAAGGACAGGGAGGCCCAGAGTGCTGCAGTCCATGGGGTGGCAAAGAGTTGGACATGACTGGGCAACTGAATAACAATAACAACACAATATCATACTAGTTTCAGGTATACAGCATTGTGATTAGATAGTTTTCTAACATTATGAAGTGATCACCACAGTGATTCTAGTTACCATCTGTCACTAAGCAAGGCTGTTCCAATGTTCTAGACTATATTCCCTGTGCTGTCATGACATCCTTATGACTTCATTATTTTATAGCTGGAAGTTTGTACCTGTTAATCCCCTGCACCTGTTTCGTCCATCCCCCTCACCTATACCCTCCCCTCTGGCAACTACCTATTTGTTCTCTATATCTATGGGTCTGCTTCTGTTTTGTTTCATATGTTTGTATTTCTGATCCCACATGCAAGTGAAATCAGATAGCATTTGTTTTTCTCTATCTGACTTAGTTCACTTAGCATAATACCCTCTGAGTCCATTCATGTGGCTGCAAATGGCAAGATTTACAACTCAATGTCAAAACAAACAAACAAAAAAAACCCCCCAACATCCAACAAACAGGCAGAGGACCTGAACAGACATTTTTCCAAAGATAAGATACAGATGGCCGACAGGCGCATGAGAAGGTGCTCAATATCACTCATCATCAGGGGGATGCAAATGAAAACCACAATGAGATACCACCTCAGACCTGTCAGAATGGCTGTCATCAAAAAGATAATAGCAAGGGCTTCCCTGGTGGCTCAGTGGTAAAGAATTCACCGGCCAAAGCAGGAGACAGGGGTCAGATCCTTGATTCGGGAAGATCCCACATGTGGTGGAACAGCTAAGCCTGAGCGCCACAACTATTGAGCCTGCGCTCTAGAGCCCGGGGGGCCGCAGCTAATGAAGCCCATGGGCCTAGAGCCTGTGCTTCGCAATGAGAGAAGCCACCACAATGAGAAGCCAGCGCACCACAACTAGAGGAAGCCCGAGCCCAGCAACAGAGACCCAGCACAGCCAAAAATAAAGAAAGAAAAGATAATAACAAGTGTTAGTGAAGACGCACAGAAAAGGGAACACTTGTGTGCTAATAGTAGGAATGTAATCAGGTGCAGTCCCCACAGAAAACAGTATGGAGGTACCTCAAAAAACTAAAAATTTAACTACCATAAGATCTGGCAGTTCCACTCCTGGGTATTTATCTGAAGAAAACCAAAACCCTCACTTGAACAGATACCTGCCCCACAGTGTTCCCTGCAGCACTATTTACAATAGTCAAGATAAGAACCAACCCAAGAGCTCATCACCAGATAAATGGGTAAAGAATATGTGGAATACTCAGTTCAGTTCAGTTCAGTCACTCAGTCGTGTCCGATGCCATGAATCGTAGCACTCCAGGCCTCCCTGTCCATCACCAAATCCCAGAGTTTGCTCAAACTCATGCCCATCGAGTCAGTGATGCCATCCAGCCATCTCATCCTCTGTCGTCCCCTTCTCCTCCTGCCCCCAATCCCTCCCAGTATCAGGGTCTTTTCCAATGAGTCAACTCTTTGCATGAGGTGGCCAAAGTATTGGAGTTTCAGCTTCAACATCAGTCCTTCCAATGAACACCCAGGACTGATCTCCTTTAGGATGGACTGGTTGGATCTCCTCGCAGTCCAAGGGACTCTCAAGAGTCTTCCCCAACACCACAATTCAAAAGCATCAACAATTAGTGCTCAGCTTTCTTCACAGTCCAACTCTCACATCCATACATGACCACTGGAAAAACCATAGTCTTGACTAGAAGGACCTTTGTTGTCAAAGTAATGTCTCTGCTTTATAATATGCTGTCTAGGTTGGTCATAACTTTCCTTCCAAGGAGTAAGCGTCTTCTAATTTCATGACTGCAATCACCATCTGCAGCGATTTTGGAGCCCAGAAAAATAAAGCCTGATACTGTTTTCACTGTTTCCCCATCTATTTCCCATGAAGTGATGGAACCAGATGCCATGATCTTACTTTTCTGAATGCTGAGCTTTAAGCCAACTTTTTCACTCTCCTCTTTCACTTTCATCAAGAGGTTCTTTAGTTCCTCTTCACTTTCTGCCATAAGGGTGGTGTCATCTGCATATCTGAGGTTATTGATATTTCTCCAGCAGTCTTGATTTCAGGTTGTGCTTCTTCCAGCCCAGCATTTCTCATGATGTACTCTGCATATAAGTTAAATAAGCAGAGTGACAATATACAGCCTTGATGTACTCCGTTTCCTATTTGGAACCAGTCTGTTATTCCATGTCCAGTTCTAACTGTTGCTTCCTGACCTGCAAACAGGTTTCTCAAGAGACAGGTCAGGTGGTCTGGTATTCCCATCTCTTTCAGAATTTTCCACAGTTTATTGTGATCCACACAATCAAAGGCTTTGGCATAGTCAATAAAGCAGAAATAGATGTTTTTCTGGAACTCTCTTGCTTTTTCAATGATCCAGCAGATGTTGGCAATTTGATCTCTGGTTCCTCTGCCTTTTCTAAAACCAGCTTGAACATCTGGAAGTTAACGGTTCATATATTGTTGAAGCCTGGCTTGGAGAATTTTGAGCATTACTTTCCTAACGTGTGAGATGAGTGCAATTGTGTGGTAGTTTGAGCATTCTTTGGGATTGCCTTTCTTTGGGATTGGAATGAAAACTGACCTTTCCCAGTCCTATGGCCACTGCTGAGTTTTCCAAACTTGCTGGCATATTGAGTGCAGCATTTTCACAGCATCAGCTTTCAGGATTTGAAATAACTCAACTGGAATTCCATCACCTCCACTAGCTTTGTTCCTAGTGATGCTTTCTAATGCCTACTTGACTTCACATTCCGGGATGTCTGTCTGGCTCTAGGTGAGTGATCACACCATGGTGATTATCTGGGTTGTGAAGATCTTTTTTGTACAGTTCTTCAGTGTAAGAACTGTGGAATACTACTCAGCCCTAAAAGACCATGGCTTCCTTGTGCCCCGGGACAGGGCCCAGCACCTTCTGGCCCCTCCCCAAGGGCAAAGATCTCCTTCTGCTCCTCCCTCCAAAGTGGAGCCGGGGGCCAGACCCGTTTCCTGCTCCGCCCTCCACCCTTCTCCCGAGGCCACAGCAGAGGGCCATGCGCAAAAGACACGAGGACCCCTGCTTCCTGCCTCTCGGGCTCCCAGATATTACCAGTCATCTCACTGGCCTGCCCTGGGTCTCTCAGCATTCCTGAAAGTTTTAGCTGTTTTCTCCCACCTTTTTATGGCAGCTCCACCCTCCCCCACCCCCCACACCTGCGCTCTGCCAAAGTGAGCCTTGCCACCCACTTCCCCTCCACGGGCTTGTCAGCTTCTCAGAATAGAGTTCACTTGGTTGCTTTCTTATGTGCTCAAAAAAATGTTTATGATTCTGTAGGTTAGCTGGCCTTTTCTCACTGCTGAAGGATGCCGCATGGGGCGGGGGAGGGGGCGGTGACATCTCCTCCAAGCTGTCCACATCCAAGCAGAAGCAGGGAGCAGAGATCTCTTTGGGGGGCGGGTGTCTGGAGTGTGATTCTCCCCCTGACCAGAGATCACAGCACCTGTGCTGCTAAAAGTTTCCGATGTGAAAGGTCCGTTACTTCACCGAGCATTTATGGAGTGTCTGCTCTTTGCACATCACCATGTAAAGAGCCGAGGACACAAAATGAATAAGGCACAGTCTTTGCCCTGCAGTTACTCACAGCCCAGGGACAGCAATGGACATAAACAAGTGTAATGAAGCCGAGTGATGAAGCCATAATAGGAGTGGAAGCAGACACCGAGGGAACACGGGCCTGAGGAAACAGCACGCAGGGCACCCAGGATGTGTAATTTTCTGAGCTATTTCTGAGATTTTTTGAGCAAGAGTTTTCCACTCAGAAAGGGTGAGGAGCATTTATGAAGTATTTACAAGAAAGTATTTTATGTAAATAAAAGCATTTACATAGAATTATTCCTTCCATTCCTCATTCATGAATAAGGAACTGGAATTCTGTCTTTTATTCTTATTCCAGGGTTAGCCCGGATCAGAATTCTCTTCTTGAGGTCTAGTAGGTCAACCCCATCTTAGCCACAATCAGCTCTGAGCCCTCCAGATGAGCTCAGCCTTTCTGTAAGATCAGCAGGTTCTAGGTCGACCAGACTAATAACAGGGATCTAGTAGATGGTATTTGGTTAAAACCAGCATGTTTTTCTTAAAGCAGAAGTTTGAAAACTAATATCTAGGATGCTATCATTCACACTATCCATTTTATCCTTTGGAACCTCTAGGCTTGTTGTAGCCCAAGTATATAGGTGGCACTAGTGATAAAGACTACAGGTGGTACCACCTGTAGTTATTAGTCTGATTGACCCAAACCTGCTGATCTTACAGAAAGGCTGAGTTCACCCGGAGTGCTCAGAGCTGACTGTGGGTAAGATGGGGTTGACCTGCTAGACCTCAAGAAGAGAATTCAGATCCGGGTTAACCCTGGAATAAGAATAAGAGTCAGAATTTCAGTTCCTTATTCGTGAATGAGGAATGGAAGGAATACTTTTATGTAACCTGTTGTACCCCAAGTACAGGTGGCTCCAGTGATAAAGACTACAGGTGGCATCACCGACTCAGTGGACATAAGTCTGAGCAAGCTCTGGGACTTGGTGATGGACAGGGAAGCCTGGCGTGCTGCAGTCTGTGGGGTCACAAAGAGCAGACAACAACTGAGCAACTGAACTGGCTGAACTGAGTGATAAAGAATCCTCCTGCCAATGAGTCTTTTCCAATGAGTCAGCTCTTTAGGATGGACTGGCTGGATCTCCTTGTAGTCTAAGGGACTCTCAAGAGTCTTCTCCAATACCACAGTTCAAAAGCATCAATTCTTCGGTGCTCAACTTTCTTTATAGTCCAACTCTCACATCCATACATGACTACTGGAAAAACCATAGCCTTGATTAGACGGACCTTTGTTGACAAAGTAATGTCTCTGCTTTTTAATATGCTGAGTTAGTCATGAGAAAATTAATTCCACATGCAAATTAGACAGCTGGTTCATTCTTGGTTGTCTCAGCATTGTTTTGATCTCATTTGCTGTTATTTTGGAGGAGGAAATGGCAGCCTACTCCAGTATTAGGGAAATCCCATGGACAGAGGAGCCTGGCAGGCTAGAGTCCATGGGGTTGCAAAGACTTGGACGTAACCGAAGTGACTAAGAATGCATGCATGCTGTTACCTTGAGCTTTCAAATAAGCGGGAAGTAAAATAGCTCTCAACCTTTGCCTGACATGACCTTCAATATCTTGAAATCATTATAAAAGAACCCTCCACAACCCCCCCCCCCAAATTACATTAAGCAATTGTTTTCCTGGTTGGAAACGTTCTTTCCTATTCTCTCTTCCTCAGCCCAGCAGATGAGAATGTCCTCTTGTTTTGCTTCTGAATCTGAGATTTTACTGAGAATATTTTTCCAGTGAAGACAAAAAAAAAAAAAAAAAAAAGAACATGTCACCACCCAATTTTTAACCCTAATGTAGGGGAAAATTCATCAATCCAAGCTATTACTTATGATCATGCTCTTCCTTGTATTTTAATGACCTGGAAGTGATTTAAAACAAGATCAGCTGGTGGTGACACTTAGCAGGAAGCTACTGTTACCGACCTGGGGCAACTCTCTCTGCTGTCTGTTTCCTTCCACGCTGAGCATATGTGTGCTTATAATAATGGTGGCACTACACTGTATAAACACCACTGGGGGCATTGCTCCTTTGTCGTCTTGTTGACTACTTTAACAGTAATAAAAAGATGGGTTTAAAATGTACAGAAATGGGATTAGTAGAGAAGATCGCTATGAGGATCTTATAATTGACACACTTTCTTAATTTTCCTTGCATAAGCAGTGTCCACTAGATGGTTTTTGGCCTTATTCTACTGAAATAACCAACTTTATTTTCATTTTGACTTCTACCTGGCAAAGCCATTTAAAGCTATTGCCATGAATCTCACTTTGGACCTCAGCTTTCTCATTTATAAAGTGAGAAGTCAGATGACACAATGAGCAAGTTGTAATTCCTGAAACTTAAAGACATTAACAAAAATTCCTCTGAAAATAAGGGTTACACAATTCTTAAAGGAAATCCCTTTGGGTGAATCACAAAAGGGTAAGGATGTATATCTCTCAAAGTTTAAAATCATCAATTAAACATTTTCTTCCTGGCAAGACTTTTCATTAGTAGGTCTAGAAGGCAGAAAATTGCATAGAATATAAACTGTTTTCATTACTTGTGTGTGTGTATGTATGTGTGTGTATACATAAATTTTTCATTATTATGTTTTATCTGTAGGTAAAAATTCTAAAATACAGGGTGGAATTAGCGAATTTTTTTCAATGAAGATAGATAAACATGCATTTTCCTCAATAACATTTGGTCAGAGCTCTATACTTTTAAACTGTTTTCATATACTTTTACTTGATCCTCATCATAATGCCATGGGGATGGACAGGAGACATTATTTCCTCACTTGATGAAAAACTACATACATAATTGATAGAAACAGAGGCATCTTGGATTTATCATTAGAAAAGCTGCGTTGTGAACAAAACGGACACATGACTCACTTCCCCAAAGGCTGCATCAGATCAGGCAGTCATTACCCAGACAAGTCAGACAAGACCAGGGTTATTTGGGCCTGGATTTTACCCTGTAAATTGTATGAATTGTTTCCTTCACTTTGGTAGCAGCAGATTGCTCTGGAAGTTACTGGCAGCATCAGGCAGCTAGCAGCTAGAGAAAAACAAGTGCCTCGACATCCAATTCTCACGGTGACCGCTAGAGTGCAGCGTTGCTCTCTGCACATCTTTAACCAGTCTCCACTCTGATGCGAAGAAATGACTTGTTGGAAAAGACCCTGATGCTGGGAAAGATTGAAGGCAGGAGGAGAAGGGGACGACAGAGGCTGAGATGGTTGGATGGCATCACCGACTCAATGGACATGAGTTTGAGTAAACTCCGGAAGTTGGTGATGGACAGGGAGGTGGGGCGTGCTGCAGTCCATGGGATCGCAAAGAGTCGGACACGACTTAGCGAATGAACAGAACTCTAAAAGACTGGAAACCTACAATCAGTCCATACCGCTGCTTCCCAGGGTGCACTGGCACGGTCAGTGTTAGGGACGTGGCTTTGAATCCCCAGTTCTAGACAGTGTCTCATTTGCCAGCCACAAGCACTAGCAGATGACTGGCCTCTATACCAGGCGGTGTGGTTTGGGTGGAGGGAAGGAGACAGTGTCTCTTTTCACTCACCAGTCTCCACGTGGGGGCTCCAACTAAGTCTTGAAAACCTTGAGTCCTCTTCCTAAGTGTTTAGCTATCAATGAGTAATTGTTACCATAGGCTCAAAAATTTTCAGCCCGATTCATTTCCTAGAGAGAACGGTGAATGTATTGCTTTGATCACATTATTAGGCATCAAAAAAAATTTTTATAAGGGGTAGGAGAGGAGGAGAGTTAAACAATTCTCTGTTCCTGTGATTAACTATAACATAAAAATACTATATAAAAACTACTACATAAAAAATATATTGCCGTACCTTAAGTATCATGTACTTCTCCTGATGCTTAAAATGCCTCTGTGGGTGTGTAAGGGGAGAGATGTTTCTCACGACTGCACTACAACTGTTTCTAGGAGGATATAAAAGTAGCCTGTAAAACTTTTTACTGTGGAAAGAAATGATCCCTAACTTTGCCTGGCTTCAGGGCCAGAATGGCTGGTGCTGGTTACAACGCCGTCAGCAGATATTAACTACGGGTCTGTGAAATTTCTGCAACGAGATGAAGCTACGTGCGTGCATGCTGAGTCCCTCAGTCATGTTCGACACTTTGCGACCCTATAGATGGTAGCCCGCCAGGCTCCTCTGTCTATGGAATTCTCCAGGCAAGAATACTGGAACACCATATCTTATTTACAGGTTAAGTCTTCACTCATATTTGGAGTTTCAAGGTCTCCTTCCTCTGAACTGAATATCTGTGTCCCTCTGGCACTCACCTTCTGCTACCTTGTGTATTAAGCAATTTCCAGGGAGACTAGATTAAAAAGTCATTTCAATTCAGGTGGAACTGACTACAAACGTCTTACAGCGCAGGCGCCGAGCTCTGAACTGAAGTGTCTTGAAGAGGCTGGCTTCTACACAGCTAACCAAGCTTTGAGTTCCTCTGGCAGCCCTTTGACACCAGTGATCTGTTTGACTGGTCCTGCTTCTTGCAGACACACGCTCTCCAGGTAGCTCCTCTTGGCAATGCCCAGTGCTTCCCTCGGCTGTTTCAGGGAATCCTAGAGCGGTCTAACCGACACCCTCCTAGGTTCTGCCTTGCACTCCCTCCCTTGTTCTTGTCTGTTTTCCTCAAAGCCCCATGAGAGCCAGGCTTCCTTCTAGGGCTGCTGCCCGTGTTACAGAAGATGGAAGTCCCAAGGGAGTGGGTCCCAGGGAGCCCGAGCTGCTCACCCCCCTCGGGGTCTTCAGGGACCAGGACTGACCTTTCCCACAGTCTCTTCCTGTACATCCAGGTTGAGGGACCAACCAGTGAAAGCTAAACTCTCCCCCTCTCTTTTCATCACCACGTATCTATGACTCTTGAGAGTCCCTTGGGCTGCACGGAGATCAAAGCAGACAATCCTAAAGGAAATCAACCCAATATTCATTGGTAGGACTGATGCTGAAGCTGAAAATCCAATACTTTGGCCACCTGATGCAAAGAACTGACTCACTGGAAAAGACCCTGATGGTGGGAAAGACTGAAGGCAGGAGGAGAAGGGGATGACAGAGGATGAGATGATTAGATAGCATCACTGACTCAATGGACGTGAACTTGAGCAAACTCTGGGAGATAGTGGAGGACAGGCGAGCCTGGCATGCTGCAGTCCCTGGGGCTGCAAAGAGTCAGACACGACTGAGTGACTGAACGACAGTGACAATCTGTGACAACCCCTGGCTCTTCCTCGTCAGTCACAGATTCCTGCCCCCACCCCCTTCATCTCAGACACTTCTCAATCCCACCACAGCCTCCCCACAGAAACAGATCACAAAAGATACCATCTGTCAGTAAGTCCACATGCCTAACTTTGCCAGTTCTCGCTACTCAGCAGAGTAAACTGTCTGCAGTAAATACCGAGGAAAGGTTTGCAGAGAGTCGTGAGGCAAGGGTGGGAATGTGCCCTAATTTTAGGGATTACCAAGCCTGTCATCTGGTTAAATGACTATACTGGCAGACACTAACATAAGCATCCTTTAAAGTTTTAACACTGAATTCACTTGTTTGCATGGACCATACAGCAGAATCCATCTTTGATTACCTATTTCTAGTGATTTCATCTTAGCCTTATCTCTCTAGTGACCATACAGTTCTCCAGGTCAGGGAATGGGTTCTATTGCTATGATATACTTACCTCATAACCTCCACTGCAAGGATCCCAAGTTCGAACCGCTCCTCTCATATTCCCAGCTCCTCTCCCTTCCTGTCCCCCTCGCCAACAATCCTTTCCAATGGGAATGTCAAGTCTTTGCTAAAATGTCACCTCCACAGAGAACTTTTCTCCCCAAGCTTCCTCTCCTCTGCCTCATTCCATGGCACTTATCACCTCCGACACCCCATCAATTTTTACTGCCAGACCCCCTCCCTAAGAAATCAGTCCCATAAAGGAGCTTTTGTCTATTTCGTTCACTCCTGTAGCCTCGATGCCCGCAGAAGTGTCTCACACATAATCAACACTCAATAAACATGTGCTGAATAAATCAGTAAATCAAGCTTTTAACACAGCATTTCCCCACAGTGGGCAGTTAAGAAATACTCGTTTATCTGTGTTAATACAGTTATGTTTTCATCGGTTCAGGGAAGTGGAAGGTCAAAGGTCACTTATACATGGGGCCAGAATAGCCTGTGCAAGCTTGCCACCTGTTAAAAATCTCCAGAAACAGGTTTTTGTTTTTGTTTTTTTGGTAACAAAATAAGCAAAGGATGCTTTGACATGAAGACTTTGGGACTGGAATCATGGAAGGCCCTGGAACTAGTTGGGCTTCTAGGATGATCAGTTCAGGGGTTTCAGATCAATTTGCACAGCAGGACTCTTTCAATGGAGTCAAGCATTCAAAAACCATTTATGGAGTGAAAAGCATTCATACTGTACAAATGCAGCGAAACAAATGAGGGAAACTCCATAACAAGAAAATGCATCCATAACGTGATGATCTTGTCTTGATTAGCAAGGTTCTGTGTTACAGAACATGGAGAGTGTGCATTGAGGTAATTAATACTTTTCAATACTAACTCTTACTAATATTTCCCTTTTTCCTTCCTAACGGGGGAGACTAGATATGACTATCCCATTGCCCCAAGTGTTATTTGACAATGAGAATATAGGTGTACTGCCCATGTCTTATTTTTTTCAGCTTTATTGGGATGTAGTCTGCCAGGGTACTCTGTCCATGGGATTCTCCAGGCAAGAATACTGAAGTGGGTTGCCATGTTCTCCTCCAGGGGATCTTCCCTACCCAGGAATTCAATCCAGGTCTCCCACATTGCAGGCAGATTCTTTACTGTCTGAGGCACCAGGGAAGCCCTTATTAGGCTATAATTAACATATAATTTTATAAAGTTTAGGGTGTGCAATGTGGTGATTAGACCTGTGTACATATGAAAAAAATAATACCACATCCAGGCTAGTTAACACACCTCTCAGCTCACAGAATTACTATTTCTTTATTGTGGTTAAGGCAGTGAGAACATTTAAGATCTAGTCTCCTAGAAACTTTCAAGTACGCAATACGGTGTTGGTAACTATAGTCACTGTGCTCGACGCTGGATCCCCAGCACTTTTCATCCTTTAACTGGAAGTGTTTATCTTTCACATTATCTGTACATTGATGCTTTGCTTCTGGGTCTTTGCTGACCGAAGAGGGACTCCCTCTTCCAGGATGAACCAATTGCTAGAGATAATAAAACACATCTCTTCCTTGGCCTTTTGAAAGCTTCACCTTTCAAAAAGAAAACCAGTTAGCCTGCAACCCTGACCACCTCCTCTATTGGTTTCTTAGACTCAGGGTGAATTCCTGCACCAATTATCACAGAAATCAGCACAGCCTCTATGCTCTGGAGCCCGTGAAAATCATTCGAACTAGTGATGCCTAAGACTGCTCACATAGCGTTGCCTGCTCCTTCCCAGAGAAGCCAGGAGAGAGGTTCTCGCCCACATTTTCCTTTGTTCTCCCTGTCTCCTGAATGCCCCCTAGGTACTCGCTGTGGCGTGGTGTGGCCCCTCTTCTTGGGGACTGTGAGAAACAAACTATCTTTCACTGGTAATCATTTCCTGACGCTTCAGTCTTGCCATACCTCAATAATTATAAAACCTATATCTTAAAACAGGGGCTTCCCAGGTGACTCGGTGGTAAGGAATCTGCTTGCCAATGCAGGAGATGTGGGTTTGATCACTAGGTGGGGAAGACCCCCTGGAGAAGGGAATGGCAACCCCCTGCAGTACTCTTGCCTGGAGAATCCCATGGACAGAGGAGCCTGGCCGGCTACAGCCCATGCGGTCCCAGAGTCGGACACGACTGAGCGACTAACGCTTCCACTTTCTTTCAACACGTGTACATGGTCCTGATTCTGCAGCTTTGCTTTACTGCAGAAATGATCACGTCCTGAGCTTACATTTCTTTCCTTGGCAAGTGTCCCTTTTCTTTGAGTCCCCTATACCCTGTGCATGTTTTCTTTATCTCCATGGTCCTCATCACTTTTAAATTGTCAGTGCTGTGTTTTTTTCTGTCCCTCTCTCCAGAATGCGAGTGCTAGGGGGCCAGGATCCCTGTCTATTGATTCGCTGCTGTAACACCAGAGCAGAGAAGAGCCTGGCACCCAGCAGAGGCTCAGTAAGCCCTACTGAAGGAGTACCTATGAGAAAGAACATTCTGGTGTGGAATTCACAGAGCTGTTTCCAATCAAGGGTGGAGATAGGTAGAAATATGTGTGATTTCCCCAGAGGACGGAGGAAGAGATGGGGCAGAGACAGTGCATCATAGGGTTCCCTGTCTTGCCCATTTTCTGGCTCCATGGGCCCAAAGTACTTAGGGTGATTCTCAGTTAGAGGAATGGGGATAACATTTAGCAGGTGTGTGTGATGTTTATTACATACAGGTAAGCTGAAGAGCTAGGCAGACACAGAAACAGATGAAAGGCAGTCTGCTTCAAGCTGTTTGTTTATCTGAAACACCCATGAATTTTACGTACTTGGTTAATACCTATGGTCTTGCCTGTGATGAATCAAATTCTGAATAATAAGAATACTTTGGAGGCAAACATTCAGATAAATTGATTTCTCTACTTAACATACGCTTGCCAGAAAATCCTTTTTAATGAGTCCCTTGTTGAAAATAGTTTTAAGGTATTTAAATAGACTTCTTTCCCTAATATCATACTATGCTAATATGATTAACTTGTATTTGGATAATATGGTAGTATTTCATTAGCATTAACCTGAAGCTTAACTGCGCTGAGGCAATGTGATATTGGAAAAAGAGCTCTATCTTGAAGGTCTATTTTCTATCCTCATTTGACCTGATCCAGCCGAGAGTGACCTTTACTAAGTCACTTTATCTTAGACTTTAATGTTTTGCCTCTCAATAAGGGTATAGGGCTTCCCACATGGCCCAATGGTAAAGAATTCACCTGCGATGCAGGAGATGCAAGAGATGTGGGTTCGATCCCTGGGTCAGGAAGATCCCCTGGAGAAGGAAATGGCAACCCACTCCAGTATTCTTGCCTGGAAAATCCTATGAACAGAGGAACCTGGTGGGCTTCAGTCCATGGGGTCGCAAAGGAGTCAGACATGACTTAGCAACTAAACCAGCACCACTACCGCCAAGGGTGGGGGACTAAGCGATCTGAGAGTCGTCAAACAGTAATGGGCTATTATTCTGCAATAGTTTAGGACAGAATAGGTGAGAGGAAAGGGTTTTTACATGCTGATCAAATCAAAGATTTAGGAAATCATGGATTTAAAAATATACATTTTAAAATACCTCTTCTCATTTGACTATCGTGATTATTTTTAGAGTAAATGAAGAGAAAAAATTCTAGGTATTGGATAAATTTAATAATGTGTTCTCAGTAAAATTATGTTTTAATGATTACAGAGTGCTACCTCTATGTTCCCAATAAGGATGGAATTGTATACCTGATCATCATCAGTAATGAGTAATACATTTTATAAAATTAAAGACTCTCAGTCTCAGGGATCTAGATCTAATCCTTGGTCTAATCCTTATATCTTTATGTACGAGAAAAAAAATGGAGCTGAAAGTGTGTACGTGTGTGTGTGTGTGTGTGTGTGTGTGTGTGCGTGTGTGTGTATAAAAGACAAGAAAGTAAAAGATTATTTCTCCCCCCTCTTTAAACCTTTGGATTAATCTAACCCACAGCCATCCAGACTAGTATAATCTATGTCCCTAGATTCTCAAAAGGATGAATCTGTGGAAAACAAAACAAAAATCCAAGAACATCAAGTTCTTGGATTTTACTAGTCTGTTAGATTCGCATGGAATATTCACATGTAACCTTTGAAAGGAATAACAACAAAGGCGTTGACAAGTCTGTGTGGAGTCCTTAAAAACTTTGCGGATGGTAAAAGTATCACCAGGCCTCAAAACTTGACATCAAAAGGTACTGGAAGTTGGGGAGCATCCAGTATGAGAATGAAAATATATCTTTAATAAAATTGCGCTTAACAGAAGGGAGAAATCTGCAGAGGTCATCTTTAGACTTTTTATTCCTAAATATAGATGCTTTTAAATTACTTGAAGAAACCCCTTCAGAATACTTGGAGAAGAATTAAGTGGAGATGTCACTTGAAAAGTAGCTGCTGTTTTTATGAAGACTTTGTAAGAAGCGCTCAGAAGCAGGCGCTTATGTCATGGGTATCTTACAAGTGACAGGAGAACTATGTTGTGAGGAGGGAAGGGATGCCAAAGGGTGAAGAATGCATGTAGGTAAGTGCTGGAATGGTTTAGGCATAAAACAGTTTGTCAGGAAAGTCTGTGGGCTCATCTATAGTGGAGGTATGAAAGCCACCACTTACCTCTGTCATTAACTACAGATAAATAGGCTTCTTATTATGCACACATCTTAACATGCTTCCCACTTTTTATAGACTGGGAAATTGACAAGCAACAGTACTTATCCAATTACATTGTTAAAATGAGACTGCAGTCAGGATGGTTCAAAGCTTCTAACTTTTATACTTGTGTCTCTTTATTATGGGATCATTTTAACACGTCAAAAATAAATCGATGGATTGGGGGGCCTTCAGGAGAAATGTTGTCTTAACCTTTCAGGCAAACCCAGAATTAATCCTGTTGCAAGAAGCCTGTCTTTTTGTCTTAACTCTGGTTTTTAAGAGCCTGTCTTTACATCTCAGCTCTGGTTTTTAAGACGGGGTCTTCATTCTAGGGCAAATTCTGTCAACGTGACGGCAAGATGTCTCTCACTTCCCCAGGCTTACATGACAGTAGTTCCGTAGCCCCACAGGAGAGAGAGCTCCACTTTCCCTAATTGTTCAATAACAATCCTGAGGTCAACTCTTTTGGAACAGCTTAGGTCATGGGACCATCCTTAACCGTAGTAACGAAAAGGATGGGGTACACCCAGGGTCCAGAGCAGGATTAACCCTTACACCTGGAGCTTGGGAATGGCCTCAGAAACCCCTAGTCTACAGGGCTGAGAGTAAAGAGGAAAGTCATGGCTTGCCAAAAGAAAACCAGGCCGCTGTCATCAAAGGCAAGTGACTGAATTAGCAGCAAAAACAATAGATCTTTTCAAGCCAACTTGAATCTTCTTTTCAATCACTGGGGAGTTGTTCTGTTTAGGGTGTTTGGAAATTTAGGCTCACTTCACCCACAATTAATCATACTAATTTGCTACTGTAAACTTAATGGAAAACCCAATTGTCCCATAAATTACTGAATAACATTTTGTCTTCTACAGTTTTACATAAAGCATATTTTTATGGCCAAAGGCAATAGTATAATGCTGTAAATAATAAAACTTGAAAGTCACTGTATTTAGTTGAAAATATGAACATAATAACTGATGTAGAAAACAAAGGAAAATAGTTAGGTTTTTATGGTCATAAAAAGTAGCTCCTTGGGCTTCCCTCGTGGCTCATTGGTAAAGAATCTGGCTGCCAATGCAGGAGTCACAGGTTCGAACCCTGGTGCAGGAAAATCCCACATGTCATGGAGGAACTAAGCCTGTGAACCATGACTACTGAGTCTGTGCTGTTGAACCTGGGATCCACAACCACTGGGCCACTTACTGCAACTACTGAAGCCCACACGCCCTAGAGCCCATCCTCTGCAACAAGAGAAGCCAATGCAACGCGAAGTCCGAGTATCGCAAGTAAAGGAGTAGCCCCTCCTCGCTACAATTATAGAGAAGCCCAAGCAGCAGTGAAGACCCAGCACAGCCAAAGTAAACAAATAATATAATAAAATAAAAAATAGCAATGGCTCGTAGAGTTTCACATGTCAGTACAAATGAAATAGATTTGTAAACGTTAAACACAAACCATCCCAAGGAGCCATTAGAACACATGCCTCGAGTGCTTGACACTAAATGTAATTCAGCCTTAAAGTTTCCAGTGACTCAGATCTGAAGCCCAGCAGCTCCCGCAATATTATCATAACTGAGGAAAAACTCCAGAGCACGAAATTCTGTGTTTGTGAGTGATCTGTTTTATCTGAATCCTTGTTTTTCAGACTCTAAGCAATTTTGCTCATGGACTATACAGTCCATGGAATTCTCCAGGCCAGAATAGTGGAGTGGGTAGGCATTCCCTTCTCCAGGAGACCTTCCCAACCCAGGGACTGAACCCAGATCTCCCACTTTGCAGGTGGATTCTTTACCAGCTGAGCCACACGGGAAGCCCTCGCAGAGAATATGACTCCTAATGTTCTAAAATCAGCAATAGTCACAGTCTCAGTTTTACCAAATAAGAGCATGGTAGTTACTTTGCTGGGTCATAATCCAGTGTTCATTCATTCCTCCTGTCCATCTCTGACATATGAATAGAGGGTTGGTTTATGACCTGAACACAGAAAAGAGTTGGTTGAAAGTACTGAAAATTTAGGGGACAAGCAATATCTTTTGTAAATAGAAGTTTTAAAAAAAATTATTTGCAGAGCTGTGTGAAATTTCTGACTCATGAAAATTTAGAAGTTTAGATAAGTCAATCTGTGAACATACAGTGGAATGTGATATACAATTAAAATGTAAATTTACATTCCACAAAAATGTTCATACTGCAAAAACGATGGTTCTTAAAGGTATTGCAGGGCACTAATTTATGGCATTGGACTTAGACAGTTCTACCCTATTAATAAATCAGGTATTAGGTGCCAAAACTTATTCACCATATGCAACAACTATACCAAGAGTTAGAAAGGGAATGTGCCTGCTGAATGCCAAGCACTTCTTATCTCATTGTATTACCAACCTCATTCCACAGATGAGGAAATCAAGGGTCAGGAAGATTAAGAATTCTGTCTAAAGTCATACAAAAATTTACCCACCTGAGATGTGAGCAGAGGTCCCGCTGGGTCGCCAGGCTATGTCCTTTCGGCCACACAAAGTCACACCAAGGTGCACTGAGAACCACCTTTTCGCTGTTCTTTGCAAAGAGAAAACCCGGTTTATGTATGCTCACATGTATTACTGAATACATTTACTCCAGATTTGCTACTTTTTCCACATCTATATTTCCATAAATACTTTAGAGTCCTTTGTTAACATCTTTTGGTGTATGTGTGTTTGTGTCTGTGTTTATCATTCTGATCTAATTCAGGGGCTTCCCTGGTGGCTCAGATGGTAAAGAATCCGCCTGCAATGCAGGAGACCTGGGTTTGATCCCTGGGTTGGGAAGATGCCCTGGAGGAGGGCATGGCAGCCCACTCCAGTATTCTTACCTAGAGAATCCCATGGACAGAGGAGCCTGGCAGGCTACAGTCTACGGGCTATATGGGCTCAAAAGAGTTGGACATGACTGAGCAACTGACACTTTCATTTTTTCACTTTCTAATTCTCTAGAAGACATCACATGGTAAGTCCTATTACAATTGGAGCATCATAATTCTAGGATATTTCAAGATACAATTTACTCTTGCCTTTTTATTGTCAATATACTGGTGATATTTTTTAAAGTTTATAAGACCTACAGGCATTATTGGTAATTTAATGCAAATATATTCTAGGAGAATATGACGCAAGTCTTACTATGTTCTGCCACATTTAAATGACGATTTTATAGGAAACTTGATGGTCTTTAGAGGTAATCTGGTGTACAGCTGACCAAACCTAACTCTCCTCTATTTGGTAAATTCTTTCTCTAACCAGTCCACCTGGAACTGCATCACCTATTAATTGATCCTAAAAAGGGATGCCAGATTTAATGCTGCGATGGTTTTCATTTGTTCGCTCTACAGCCTCTCATTTATAGCACCGTCTTCATATTCTCTTTCCTCTAAACCATGTCCATTTTGCAGAATTCAATTTCTGGCTCAAGCCCACAATTCAGTGGAATGAGGTCACTCAAAGACCATTTGCCAGACCTCTCCACCAAAGGACAATAACCAAGGACAGAATGGAAAATCTCACACAAAGCCAGATTAGACTCTGCGCTAATGAGAGCATGGTATTGGTTACAATGATGCTATCTTATCTCTCAAAGGCAGCACAGTTACTGTAAAGGCGCCAATCATCTTCTCATCCTCTTCAAGCTCTCCTGGGCAGACCCAGAGACTCCAGTTCTAGAACTTAACCTTGTTTTTCACGAGGTTTGTTTTCTTTAACTTTTGACATGGCCGGGGAAGGTTCTGCAAATTAAGACTTGACATTAGAAAAAAGTAGAGGTCCCTGATGCAAACTACGTTAAGTGCAACTCACTGTTTCACATTATTCAGTTTATTAGAGTTTTGGTATATTGTAGAGGTATTTCAGTAGACAGAAGTTTTCTGTCTACTGAAAGGTTGAACTTGGAGAGCTGAATTTTAATTTACCATTTACTTGCTGTATGGTTTTGCTTAAGTCTCTGAATTCCTCTGTGCTTTACTTTCTTGGTTGTTAAAAATTGGAAAAGAAATAATAATCCTACCTGCCAAAGTTACTTTCAACATGTAGGAATACAACATAAACATATAAACAATTAAGACTTACAAAGTGCAAGTTACTGTTATGTTAAGACCCAAAACATAAACTTCAACCATCTAATGACAAAAACCTGCAGTGACAGTCCACTTGGCAATATGAATAGTAGGATAAAACAAATTAATTGTTCCTTCAAGTACATATTGATCAGAAAGGAGAACTAAGTCAGTGGTTTTTGTACACATCTGAACAGGCATAACTCCCATGAAATTATGCTTTTCATGGAAACTTTGACCATATTAATCTTGGCAGAGTTGGGGTAATATTTTTGGAACTCTGAAAGGTCTCTTTCATTTTAATTCCCATGAAAGGCTTTATTTTCTATACTGTATTAGGAAAATCCAAAAAGGTAAAAAAAAAGAGGCACCATCATCCTTCAGATAATATTTTATGGAAATAAATCAGCAGGATCAGAAGGGTGCCCTAGGAAGTCACCTTTACCATAACTAGAATCGATGTGTAAGTGTGAGCCTTTCAGCTTTTATTCATTAATCGTTCATTTCACACTTGGTGATTTCATAAATTCATGTTTGCACAATACATTAATAAGTTGTCATTTTCGCCTTTAAGGTGTTTTTAGGCAAAGTGATTTTATCTCAGCACCACGGTGAGTCAGGCTTCTTCAGCTGTTTCTACCTCAAAAAGAAATCCTAACTTTTGCAAAGTACGCCGGCTCTTTCAGGTTATTGCAGCAGTGACCTAGTCTGAGTGCTGCTCTGGCTGACTCACTTGAAGAGTTCATTGACTTCGAGGCTGGATAATGCACCCCAGAGAAGCTAGAGCAGGAAAAGCATCTTGCCCAACTTGATTACTTCACGCTTAGTGTTCTATTCCCATGAAGATTTTAGGAGGCATTTGGAGCTTCTTTTGCTCTGCACAGTAGAATTGAAGATGGGAATGTTGAAGGATTAACAAGTCCTAAGAACAGAGCGGCAGCACTCTCACGATATGTTAAAATCGTAAATCATCCCAATCCAGCAAAAACTGCCTCTAAGTGGTTTTGCGAAAACAAATCTCTCTACCAGCACAAGACTGTCAAGCCTCCAATTAGTAAATCCCTGAGCCCCAAAGTTAATTATGTGGATAATGAAAAGTGCTGGAAAACCCTCATTCCTGGGAAAAGGAAGTATCAGATCAGCCATTAGCCCCACTGGGTAGATAGAGGGATGAGAATCCACCAGAGAAAGAAATGCTTGTTCTCCTAATAAGATGGAATAAAGACAATTTAATGATTATTACCGTTAGATAAGTTTCAGTAACTTTTTGAAAGTAATAAAAGCCAGCAAAGGACACTGGATGTTTATTCCTCCTAAAGCAGTCCCTCTGCTCTTATGCACTATAAGGGAAAACACAAAATATGTTTAAGGTATTAGGGAAAAGAGGATTAAAAACACGATTTTTCCTTCAGCAGGAAAAGCCAGGATTCTCTGACTAATGTAACAATGAAGATTTTGGTATTTAATAACTGAGAGTAATGTTAACTCTCCCAGAAAAGGGGAGATTAAAGATAGACTATTCTATCAAAGATAGATCACCTAGAAAGATAGTATGCTATCAGAATACCACAAAACTCAGTGTAAGTATGAAAGATAATGATGAAAGACCATACACATCACACAATAAATTTGGTTAAAGCTTTAGCCTAAGTTGTTTCTAAACCAGGATAATTTAGTAAATGAACTGGAGGTGATAAACACAGGTAGATTTCATCCAAGACAACTCACAAAAGCCCAGGAATGCGGGGAATTTTACCTTTAAATGGCAAATGAGGAAATAATTCCTTAGAAGGAAGATTGTTGTTTAGGTGGAGATTGCTGAAAATCCACCAAAATCTCTGTTCCATTTTTCCATAGCACAAAATCTCATTTCCCTTCACACTAGTTATTGCTGGACTTGGAACTGCCCAATCAGACAGCACATTTCCAAGTCTTCCTGGCATGTGGTGTGACCGTGGAGCTCAGTTCTCAGTACAACGTGGATGAAGTGATGTTTGTCACTTGTTCTTTGTCTAAAAATACTGGGCAAGCACACTTCCATACGTTTCCTTCTCTTGAGTTAAACTCAAGATGATGGCTTCTAGAGAAGAGAGGTAAAAGAAAATGGAAGGAACCTGGCTCCCCGGAGGCCTGTTCAGAGGAGAGGGGTCATGGCCCATCCAGACCACGCACCTTAGTCCCAACACAAGAGGTGAAAACAAACTTTTCAATGTATTTAAATATTACATAGGGTGAACAGAGTCCCGATTTGCTTAGGACAGTCTTGCCTCGTGTGCGTGTGTATGTGCTCAGTCACTCACTTGTGTCAGACTCTGAAACCCCATGGACTGTAGCCCACCAGGATCCTCTGTCCATGGGATTCTCCAGGCAAGAATACTGCAGTGGGTTGCCATTTCCTTCTCCAAGGGATCATCCCAACCCAGGGTTTGAACCCATGTCTCCTGCATTGGCAGGCAGATTCTTTACCACTGAGTCTCCTGGGAAGCCCCTTATGTGTGTTGTTTTGGCATAATGATAAATGGCATTCTCTTTCATGACGTCAAAATAAATTACATGGTAACCCTGGTTTAATTCAGTGTTTCAGGGTACGTCTTTATGTTAGTAGCTTAGCTTCTCTACATAGAAACTGGCACCTGGAATTGCAGGCTATCATAACAGGTCCTAAAATAGTTGTGATTAACAGTCATGTGGTGGGAGGTGAGGGCATGTACACACCAAGTTAGGAGACTGGTAAAACATTTGATAAAATCGATGACAACCTGGGGCTTCCCAGGTGGTGCTTGAGGTAAAGAATCTGCCTGCCAATGCAGGAGATGTAAGAGATGCAGGTTTGGTCCCTGGGTTGGGAAGATTCCCTGGAGGAGGGCATGGCAACCCACTTCCAGTATTCTTGCCTGGAGAATCCCATGGACAGAGGAGCCTGGTGGGCTACAGTCCATGGGATCACAAAGAATCAGACACAAGTGAAGCAACTTAGCCACTACTCACGCATGTGATAACTTAAAAGACAGATCACGTTACCTATCAAAGCTGTGGCCAGAGTGCTAGAATGTTAACTTGCGTTGGTTAGTCCTTGCTGCATTTAGCAAGGTATCACAAGAACGAAATAAACACAGGCAAGAATTGACAAGTTGAAAAGCAGAGGTGAAACAGAGCAGATGGGGTTGAAAATACCTCCCATGTCTCTACTTCAAACAACAGTAGATTCATAGCTCTTGTTTCTCAGAACCTTTCTCAAAGACTTACCATTAAGCCAAAGTAAAAAAAAAGATCAGATTAAGAGTGTTGTCTTTACATATAAACTGGCTGTTTCAAATGCCATCATAATAGGTGCCTCTACATCCCAGAAGCCAGGAAATAAGCTGGCCTAAGAACTATGTGCAGAAAAGGGTTTGTGTATGGTGACTGGAGCCTGGGACTGATGGGAGGAAATAAAACAACTTAGAACCTTGCTGGGTGAAATTAAAAGACGCTTGCTCCTTGGAAGAAAAGCTATTAACAACCTAGACAGCATATTAAAAAGCAGAGACAAAGGCCGACAAAGGCCTGTCTAGTCAAAGCTATGGTTTTTCTAGTAATCACGTATGAATGTGAGGGTTGGACCATAAGGAAAGCTGAGTGCCAAAGAATTGACGCTTTTGAGCTGTGGTACTGGAGAAGACTCTTGAGAGTCCCTTGGAATGCAAGGAGATCAAATCAGTCAATTCTAAAGGAAATCAGTCCTGAATTGGAAGGACTGATGCTGAAGCTGAAGCTTCAATACTTTGGCCACGTGATGTGAAGAACTGACTCATTGGAAAAGACACTGATGCTGGGAAAGATTGAAAGCAGGAGGAGAAGGGGACGACAGAGGGTGAGATGGTTGGATGGCATCACTGACTCAATGGACATGAGTTTGAGCAAACTCTGGAGGTGGTGAAGGACAGGGAAGCCTGGCGTGCTGTAGTCCACGGGGTCACAAAGAGTCGAACGAGACTGAGTGATTGAACAATAACACCATATTTTTGTGCTTAATTTTTAAGCATACTAAAATCTCTCAGGAATGTAACTTTCTTAAAGAAAAACAAACCAACAGATATGTTTATTTTGCCTTCCCTACTGGATGTTAAAATTATTTGCCAACATTTTGATAATGTGACTTTTTGATATAAATAAACAAAAGCACAGAATACCCAATGCCAACTTAAATTCATCTCCTTATATTCTGGGATTTTTCCATATACATCAGGTTATAATTGATTTTTACTAAAGCAATATTTTAGTCAAGGGTGTTAGAACTCTAAGATTCCATGACTGCAATGAATACTGGGCAGAAGGTATCATTTCATATCTTGGCACATGTTAAGCTTTGAAAGGAAATAGCCTTGAATAACTTTAGAAATATATACTTTAGAAGGCATATTCTTTGATTCATCTTGCTAGAATTCACCTGGTTACCTAAAATCTAATTACATATGCTTATAATTTCTCTATGGAGGGAAAAAGCTGGAAAAGGCAGTTTTCTTTATATTGGCATTGTGCTAGTCAGAAGACTAGATCACTTTTTATAATTAGTATTGGTTAACGTTGGTTCTTATTTTATCTTTTAGAGTCATGGGTGTCTTGTAAGTAATGCTGAATAAGCTATGCAAGGAGCTAGATGCCTCTTTTTTGAAATTCTCACTGTCATAAGGGAAGTTAGGGAAATCACTCCCTTACATCCTCATTTTTAAAACATTTATTATTTGTTTTTGGCTGCGCGGGTTTTTCTTTCACTGTGGCGAGCAGGGGCTCCTCTCCAGTTGCAGAGTGCTGGCTCCTCATTGCGGTGACTTCACTTGCTGCGGAGCTCGGCCTCTAGGGGAGAGGGCTCAGTCTTCATGGCTTGTGGGCTCTGAAGCTCAGGCTCAGTAGCTGTGCAGCCCAGGCTCACTTGCCCCAAGGCATGTGGAATCTTTCTAGATCAGGGATCCAATCCGTGTCCCCTGCAGGCAGGTTCTTAACAATTGGACCACCAGGAAAGTTTCTGTGTATATGTGTGTGTGTGTTAGTCACTCAGGCCTGTCCGACTTTTTGGGACCCCATGGACTGTAGGCCACGAAGCTCCTCTGTCCATGGGGTTTTCCAGGCAAGAATACAGGAGTGGGTTGCCATTCCCTTCTCCAGAGGATCTTCCCGACCCAATGATTGAACCTGGGTCTCCTGATTGCAGGCAGATTCTTTACTGTCTGAGCCACTAGGGAAGTCCGAGAAAGTCTCTAGATCCTCATTTTGTCTAAAATGTGATCCCACCTGCGTCCAGCCTGGTCTTTTGGCACCTTCTGGATTTGCCTGCCAGGCAGCTGTTTGGTGCTTCTCTCCGTGGTGTATCTATGGTCTGAGTTGTCCATGATATTTTTAAATCTGGAGGGCTGCTTGGTACAAGATTTCCTAGCTTCCTTGAATACCCTCTGAGCTACTGCCTGACTTTGGATGGCATTCAGTCTGGCGTCTCTAGGCAGGGGTGAGGGTCACAAGAACAAGGCAGTGAGAGCATGAAAAGTGACAGCAAGATCAAAAGAGAAGCAGCAGGGAACATATGATTCACAGAGCAAATATCTATTGATACAGCGATGGATGGTAATTGGGTAAGTGTTCAGAAATGGTGACGTAAGATTCCAATGGAGGCTCTACTATGGTCCAAGCTTAACTTCTAAGGTACTTTCTCCCAAAGCAGTGGTACCGCCTTAGGACACAGGAAGCTGTGATATTACTGTGAAGAGAAGTTTGGACCTGCCAGGAGAGAAGCAACCGGCAGTCTATAAAGACATGTCCCGTCTGAACTGGGTTCCCCTTAAAACATAAGCAGACATCCCTGGTGGCTCAGACGGTAAAGTGTCTGCCTACAATGCGGGAGACCCAGGTTCAGTCCCTGGGTCAGGAAGATCCTCTGGAGAAGGAAATGGCAACCCACTCAAGTACTCTTGCCTGGAAAATCCCATGGACAGAAAAGCCTGGTAGGCTACAGTCCACGGGGTCGCAAAGAGTTGGACACGACTGAGCGACTTCACTTTTCACTTTCTTTCACTAACCATAACCAGACAAGTAGTTTATGTGGTGAATCCTGTGACCCAGTCTAGGAAGATGGGGAAATGGGAATTGGAGGGGTCAGAATCCAATGAAGTGTCCATTTCTCTGTAGTTATTACGTAGCTATTGTATGCCAGATGCTAAGCCAGTCCTGGGATGGAAAGGTGAACAAAACAGACACAATCCCTATCCTCCCGGATCTTAACAGTCTAGCTATAGAGTCAGACATGACTGAGCAATTAGGCATAGCACAGCACAGTCAGATGCTAATGAGAAACACAGCAAGAAACGTTATTTTATTTGCGGTTCTACCTGGAAAAAGAAATGGATATGGAAGATAACTAATATTGCATAATAAAGATATTGAGGAAACCATCCATTTTTTATCCTGATTTATTGATTTCAATTTTAAATTTTCATTATAGTAAGAGGAAACCACCCATTCCTAAGTCAAATCGGTTAACTGTTCTCAGGAAGAACTTAACAGATAGACGTTCTTGGCTCTTGTCAAAGGACAGGCTTCAAGGACGCATTCAGGAAAAAAAAATTTTTTTTACTCTAAAAATCACAGTGTGATCTACGATTGATTCATTTAGATTGAATTCAACTTGACTCAATTCTGTGATATTCAACTCAAACTTAACAAAACTCCTTTGAGGATTGTATATATTAGATATATATATATATTAGAAAGAAATGATTCTTCTTCTTGGTGCCCTAAACATTCACAGACCCCCCCAGCTTCCCAAGGCCCCAATAAGCTTTAGACCTGAGTTCATTCCACAACCTAATTAGAACTCAGAGAATGACATAAGTGCAAAGCAACATGCCTTTACAGACCAGTAGGAATGAATTGTAAAGTTTTGTGGTGTTTTTTTTAAATGAACCATGGGAGTGAGTGACCTGTCCTGTTGTAAGCAATTAGTGAAGAATTATGTTCCAGTCTTTCCTAGAATAGATGCAAACAATCGCTATCTCACTGCTGATTCTTCCTCTTTAAATTTGAATTTCTAAAAATGGTTTGAGTTTTGTGTGTTTTTCATTAAAAAAAAAAAGTCTATGGTTCATTTTATCTACTTTCAGCCCAGCTTCACTTTCAAAGTCGTTTTGGGGACATAAATGACTTGCTCTCATTTTACCTGTTAATAGTGCCAGAAATGCCTTAGACAATTTGATATGGATTTTCTAGGAACATAGGGCCAAAAGTAGTCAGTGCTAAATGAAATTTCCATCCATTTGGAAATATTTTTCTTCCTGTAAAGCTCTAGTGGAACTGAAGCAAAAGGAATTCCACTACTGAGATTTTCAATCACATTAACTAGAGTGGTTTCCATAGCTTGGCAAGGATTGGTATATATAGGTGTGAACGCCATTCTATTCAATTCAAAACAACCTCCAAAACATGTTTGCTTTCATTTTCTGCAGAATTGAGAACCAGATTGCTTACATAAAATGCTTCAAGTAAAATTCCTGCTGATTTGGTTGCTAATTCTTTAGTTAAGCTGTTGCCTGTCTTGCTAATAGGGTAAGATTTCTAATAATATGAACAAGGGTTGCTTATACTTTGAAATTTATCAAATAAATATATTTTTTTCTATTTCTATCATGTTAATTTCAGTGTTATCAAGTACCAAGATAATCTGCAACATTATAGGAAAACAGACATTGGAAAATTCACTTAAGAGTTTTCCAATGACTTGAAATTACTATGACATCAGCTTGTAAAAACCTTAGATTTCTGGTACAAGCCACATTGGACAGACAGAAAGCCCCAGTTGGAAGTGACCTTAAGAAATATTTCAGTCCCACAACTTCATTTGATAGAGTAGGAATCTCCAGAAGGTTTTAAAAGGAAGAGAGCCATTTTTAGCCCACTTGACTATTTCATTTTTTGAGATTAAATTTTCTTTATTAAGTAAATATTGTAAGAATGAATGAGTCAACTGTATAACTTGTAAGTAATACCCTCTGAGAGGCTATTGGAAATGATACTAAGTTTTAATTTCTGAGGTGTTTGTATATGTTCTCTGGTAAAGTCATAAACTGCTCTTTCTAGCTGAATATCTACCTTTCCTCTCATGGAGTCAAAACCACATGCAAAACCTTTACTGCAATGGTACATTCTTTGTCATTTTACCATTCATTTTGAAAATAATTTAACATTAATCCTACATACATTAATTCAAACCATGTATGAGCTGAATCTGCTTTTTTATTTTTTATTTTATTTTATTTTTTTTTTATTAAATTTTATTTTATTAGTTGGAGGCCAATTACTTCACAACATTTCAGTGGGTTTTGTCATACATTGACACGAATCAGCCATAGAGTTACACGTATTCCCCATCCCGATCCCCCCTCCCACCTCCCTCTCCACCCGACTCCTCTGGGTCCTCCCAGTGCACCAGGTCTGAGCACTTGTCTCATGCATCTCACCTGGGCTAGTGATCTGTTTCACCATAGATAATATGCATGCTGTTCTTTTGAAACATCCCACCCTCACCTTCTCCCACAGAGTTCAAAAGTCTGTTCTGTACTTCTGTGTCTCTTTTTCTGTTTTGCATATAGGGTTATCATTAACATGTTTCTAAATTCCATATATATGTGTTAGTATGCTGTAATGTTCTTTATCTTTCTGACTTACTTCATTCTGCTTTTTTAAATGTACTTTTAGTCTTCCTCACACCTAGAAAGATCTATCTATACATCAGTCTTTTGGTTCCAGCACAACAGGCTGGTTTACTTGACTAACTGAAATCTAGTGAGTCTCCAGGAGACCTGGGTTGAAGGACCATGACTCCAGGAAGAACTTGCTCCTACCGTATCCCTGAGGGCATCCTCAATGCTGAACCCATATTCCAATTTCTCGTTTGGAGGCTTGAAAGGTCACAGGGGAAGCACAAACTTTTATATGGCCATGCCTAAAAGTACAATATATATATTTTCCTCACTCAGATCTGAAACTGATAAAGACACATCTTTCCCTTTGACACTGAGGACTTTTTTCCTAACCCACTCTTTTATCATGAAAGGTCTAATGTCTTCCAGACTTTAGATTTAGGAAGAAATCTCGGTTCCAGCACTCCACCATGTGCTGACCTAAACAACCCCCGGCTCCCTGGTGTCACCAAGCAATTCCAGAGCCTCAATATATTGGCCCTTGCTTAAACACCTAAAAATAGAGTCAGCTCCTTCAGCTAAAGTTCAATGGAAGATTTAAATATTTATTGCATTTTTTTTTCTGATATTTAAAAAGATTTTTAAGAGGTGCACTCCAGAGTATCTAATCCATAGTATTTGGGGAAGTAAATTTCAGTATATTTTAATTGTATTTTCATGGGTCACAGCCCTCTCTATCTGTTCTTTTTAAACATTCATAACTTTTTTTTTTTTGGCTGTGCCGAGAGGCATGCAGGATCTTAGTTCCCCTACCAAGGCTGGAATCTGTGACCCCTGCAGTGGAACTGCAGTCTTAAGCACTGGACCATCAGGGAAGTCCCAAACATTTATAGCTATTATCTGTCTAGACCTTTAAGAAACTTGACTTCAAGACTCTTGCTTTCAATGAGAGGGTGAGTAATAAATTTGTGTCTTACTTAAATGTATTCTGGAATGTATGTAAGAATACTTAAATGTATTCTTAAATGTATTCTGGAATCTTAAATGTATTCTTAATTCCAACTCTACAGTTTCTTAATTTCTTATCCTTCTTTCCAGGAAAAAAAAAAAAGGGTCACTTCTTGCATTTTTTAAGAAAAAACAGATTCCATACCATATGCAAAAGAGTAGCAGATTAAGAAAAAGAGAATATTTTTTTCTAATCTTCAGGAAGAATATTGACAGGGAGGGTAAAAAGTCATAGAGGTAAACTTAGACAAACAATTCATGTATTTAGCCCATAACTGTTTGCTGAGTTCCTACAAGGTGCCAAGAAATGTGTTAGCAACTGGGAATAAAATGATGACTAAGACAGCCCTGGTCTCTTCCCTTACGGGGTTTTATAATAAAATCATAATTAAAATAATGAATAGCTGGTATGAGCATGAAGTATAATTAGAATACTACATTTTTCAAAGGCTATTTCTGGACATAGAGTCACATATACAAATCAAAAGATTGTTAAATTCAAAGCTTCTCAAATGCTTAACTGCCTTTAATGATATGGATAATGAAATTTGGTAGGTATTTAACAATTAGCACCATGGCCATGAATTTCTACTTTGAGCTCTCGGTATCCTTTTTGGTGTTAATCCTCACTTCTGCCTACTCTCCTCTATTTTAATTAATATTTCAGCAGTATTTAGAATTTTAACTCTGAGAGGTGTTTTTCGCCTCTCATCAGCTTGAAGATGTTATTCTATAATATTTCCACATTTCCTTTTATTAATGAGAAGTATGCTGTTTACCCACTTTGGAACCAATTTGGAAATTTTGAACTGTGGTGTTGGAAAAGACTCTTGAGAGTCCCTTGGACTGCAAGGAGATCCAACCAGTCAATCCTAAAGGAAACCAGTCCTGAATATTCACTAGAAGGATTGATGCTGAAGCTGAAACTCCAATCCTTTGGCCACCTGATGCGAAGAACTGACACCCTGGATAAAGACCCTGATGCTGGGAAAGATTGAAAGCAGGAGGAGAAGGGGTAACAGAGGATGAGATGGTTGGATGGCATCACTGACTTGATGGACATGAGTCTGAGCAAGCTCCAGGAGTTGGTGATGGACAGGGAAGCCTGGCGTGCTGCAGTCCATGGGGTCACAAAGAGTCGAACATGACTGAGGGACTGAACTGATGCTGTTTACTCAATTGTCTTACCTGGGTAGCTAAACTGTCTTTTCTATCTTTAAAATTTTATTTTTGACTTTATGTAGTTTTAATGGGAGTGTAAGTATGCATATATTCATCTTGCTCAGAATTCAGCATGCCTTCTATATAAATAATCATGTCTTCCACTGTTTCTAAAAAATCCTCTCATCCTCATCTTCCTTTGTTCTCATGGGGGGCCAAGTGTTAACAGCAGGAGGTTGCTGACTTTAAAAAAATGCACATGAGAGTTGTGAGTTAAGTTTTACTGGGGGCAAAATGAGGACTGCAGCCCAGGAGACGGCACCTCAGGTAGCTCTGAGAAACTGCTCCAAAGACGCAGAGTGGGGACGTCAGTGTATATGTGATTTTGGTAAAGGGGGATTACATGCAATCAGACACATATTTTTCCAGAAGGTTTCTGCTAGTCTCCTGAAACTTTTGCGAGTCACAAGGAACAGTTGTCACCATGAACGATTTAAGTGTTTTTCTAGATATGCGGAGATACAAGAATCGGACTCTTAAAATTGGCTCCTGAAAGTATCTAACTCTCTGAAGACCTGTCATGCCAGCTCGCCCATTCCCCACCCGAGCACAGAGTGCCTCATTTCCGCTGTGTCCACCCTGAACTCCTTTCAGAGGGTGTTGAAGACCAGCAGCTGCAGCAGCACTTAATTTACTCTTTGTAGAGGTAGATGGCAAGGGCCGATCTGTGGTGAACATGGTGAGGATGTAAATAGATCCGAAGGGGATGGAGTCAGTAAGGAGTTTAGCTGGGGGATGATTTATTTTTATCAGGGACTAAATTGATGCTTTTAAACATGTTTTAAGTAGAAACCTCAGTGTTCCCCAGAATTGCTTATAGAGATGTAAGTATTTTATTTCTGCTTATTGCCGAGAAGAGCTAACGTGAGTGGAGCAATTTATCAGAAGAATAATTAGTTTTATCTGCGCACTCGTCTAAAAGATGCCTTTCATGTGAATGAATCAGCATCAGAAGTCTCCATTTTCATGAAAATAAATGAATGAAGTAGGTCAAGGTGGTAAATCTAGACCAATAAGTTTAGATGTTAAGGCAATTCTGAAACAAAGCATTTCTACTCTCGTAAGCAGACACCAGCCTTCTGCATTGTGTTTGAGACCTGCTGCTGAATATGGCTTTGAAGTGAGCAGACAAAAGCAGTGATAGACTTGAAAGAACTAAGCTATTGTAAACAGAGGGTGTGTGTGGAGAAAGGAAAGGGGCTACCTTTTGGTACCCTGGGTTAATTACCAAAAGTCTGTTCTGTAGCCTTGTTTTGAGATTTGGAACTGGCAGTTAACATTTATATTTCAAAACTTTAGAGACTCCCATAGGTTATGGTAAAGCTTCTGTTAAAAATGTGTTAATACAAATTCAATCAGTGAAATAGGCAGTCTGCCATTTTAAGGTAGTTATTTCACTTCCATACGGTAGAAGCTACTTTACTATTCAATTCTCTCTTTTTTTATAGGCCACGTCTTATTTTTAAAAAATTGTAGGGTAATTGCTTTACAGTGTCATGCTAGTTTCTGCTGTACGATGCATCGCCCCTTCTTCCTGAGCCTCCCTCCACCCTACCCGCCATCCCACCCATCCTGGTTGTCACAGAGCACCGAGCTGAGCTCCCTCTGCTACACGGCAGCTTCCCACCAGCTATCTGTTTCACCCATTTTTTATTTTACCATTTTACACATGGGAGTGTACATATGTCAAAGGTACTCTCTCAACTCGTCCTGCCCTCTCCTTCTTCTGTAGTGTCCACAAGTCCTTTTTCTACAGCTGCATAGGAAGTCTGTCATCACTCATGGCAAGCCCCAATTAAACCTGGTAAGACATGAAAAGTATCTGCTTATATGAGCTACACAGGCATAGGAAAAGGAAACTTAAAGGGCATCTCTGAGCACGCAATATCCTACACACGAAGTAGAGGGTGCAGGGTGGACCAGATGGACGGCAGTATAGGATGGATCAGTCTGTTCCTGCCTGTACTATTTCCTCCAGTTTTCCTCTCTTTCTTTACCTTGAAATCCACAGTTCCACACAAATCCTGGTGCCAACATGAAGGAGGCATTCAATGTTTGATGAGTAACTAAATGAATGAATATATGATTGCATGAAATGTCAGCTGTGAAAAGCCATCTTTTATAATAAGTTAGTCTTACAGATTACATTCTGAAGGTAAAGGTACATACTAAAGGAATGCTTATTTTATTTCTAACCAAAAACGTTGACTTAAACAGGTATTTTCTGTGGTGGCCAAATCCTTTGCAATTGTATTAAGTATCCCTGACCTTCTCAAAATTCCTCAATAATCATCAAATAGGTATTTAAAACTTTTTACTAAGTTTGCTTTTATTTGCTTAAAATTCATTAAGAAGTAAAATTGGTAACTGAAATTATGTGTATAATTTCATAAAATGCATCTCATGTTAAAGCAGTAGTATAACTTATTTTACAGATTCTCATTTGCAAATTAGTTTTTCAATTATTTTAGAATAATTATAAATATTTTGGAGAAAAATAGTCTGAACATATTTGTATATTTCTCTCAAATGCTGTTTTATTTTATTTCACTTTTTCATCACTTCAGAATTTTGAACACGCCATGTGCATGTCCTAACACTGATTTTAAGATCTGTTATTTTTTCTGAAATTCCCTTAACAAGAAAGTGACTGAAATGGACATATCTGAAACAGAGAGTGCTGCCAACAAACATTATATTTGGTGGAGGATTTCAAGTAGAATTCACAATTTTTGCCACAAAGACAGAGATAATCTTGGAAATTAAACAGGAACTGAGTAATAAAGTGCTTAGATATTGAGCATCTATATTAGCTTCCATAATTTGCAATATCAAGCAAAGTATCTGTAAGAAATAAAAAACTTAAAGTGGTCCATGTTCAAGAATAGCTAACTTTGAGTGACAGCTTGCTGATGTAATAGCCATAGCTCAGTTCAGTTCGGTCAGTCGCTCAGTCGTGTCTGACTCTTAGCGAACCCCATGGGCTGCAGCACGCCAGGCTTCCCTGTCCACCACCAACTCCTGGAGCTTGCTTAAACTCATGTCCATTGAGTCAGTGATGCCATCCAACCATCTCATCCTCTGTCATCCCCTTCTCCTCCTGCCTTCAATCTTTCCCAGCATCAGGGTCTTTTCCAATGAGTCAGTTCTTCGCATCAGGTGGCCAAATTATTGAAGCTTCTGCTCCAGCATCAGTCCTTCCAATGAATATTCAGGACTGATTTCCTTTAGGATTGACTGGTTTGATCTCCTTGCAATCCAGGGGACTCTCAAGAATCTTCTCTAGCACCGCAGTTCAAAAGCATCAATTCTTCAGTGCTCAGCCTTTTTTATGGTCCAACTCTCACATCCATACTTGACTGCTGGAAAAACCGTAGCTTTGACTATGTGGACCTTGGTTGGAAAACTAATGTCTCTGCTTTTTAATATGCTGTCTAGGTTGGTCATAGTTTTTCTTCCAAGGAGCAAGCATCTTTTAAATTCATGGCTGCAGTCACCATCTGCAGTGATTTTGGAGCCTAAGAAAATAAAGTCTGTCACTGTTTCCATTGTCCCCATCTATTCGCCATGAAGTGATGAGACCAGATGCCATGACCTTAGTTTTTGGAATGTTGAGTTTTAAGCCAGCTTTTTCACTCTCCTCTTTCACTTTCATCAAGAGGTTCTTTAGTTCCTCTTTGCTTTCTGCCATAAGGGTGGTGTCATCTGCATATCTGAGGTTACTGATGTTTCTTCTGGCAATGTTGATTCCAGCTTATGCTTCATCCAGCCCAGCATGTCACATGATGTACTCTGCATAGAAGTTAAACAAGCAGGGTGACAATATACAGCCTTGATGCACTCCTTTCCCAATTTTGAACCAGTCCATTGTTCCATGTCTGGTTCTAACCATTGCTTCTTGACTTGCATATAGATTTCTTAGGAGGCAGGTGAGGTGCTCTGGTATTCCCATCTCTTAAAGAATTTTGCAGTTTGTTGTGATCCCCAGAGTCAAAGGCTTTAGTGCATCCAGTGAAGCAGAAGTAGATGTTTTTCTGGAATTCTCTTGCTTTTTCTATGATCTAACGGATGTTGGCAATTTGATCTCTGATTCCTCTGCCTTTTCTAAATCCATCTTGAACATCTAGAAGTTCACAGTTCACATAAGGTTGAAGCCTGGCTTGGAGAACTTTGAGCATTACATGGCTAGCATGCGTGATAACCGTAAGGCTTACAAAACTGGAAAGTCGGGCAAACAAAGGGAGGGTGGGACGCCTAGGATTTTTGTGCAGGTTCATTCTATTGATGAACTCAAAACATAAGGACGGGAATAGGTGCACAGGAAAGGAGGAAACAAGATGTCAGGAAGGGGCCAGCCCACAAAGAGGGAGGGAACAAACCTAGGTGATGTCCAGGAAGACTGTTCACCCCATAGTACTCAGTCAATGAGGAACCGTGGAAGGGACTTGCACACGAGGGATAACTTGCTCCGTGTAACAATTCTGGGTGTGTGTCCACCAGACACCCATTCTTTCAAGACCATCATGAAAGCCTCACTTCCTGCTGGACCTCTGTCTCCAAGTTCATTCTTTGAGTTTGCGCTGGTGAGCATGTTTCTCAGGTATCATACCCCAAAATAGATATTATGTAACCAACTATCACATTTACTTGAGATTAAAAAAGAAATGCATGAGAGAACCACAGTTTGAGAAAGGTGGGAACCAGAAAGAAATAGAAAATATGAACAGACCAATCACAAGCACTAAAATTAAAACTGTGATTAAAAATCGTCCAACAAACAAAAGCCCAGGGCCAGATGGCTTCACAGTCAAACTCCATCAAATGTTTAGAGAGGAGCTAAAACCTATCCTTCTCTGATTCATCCAAAAAATTACAGAGAGGAGAACATTCCCAAACTCATTCCACAGGGTCACCATCACCCTGATATCAAAAGCAGACAAGGACATCACACAAAAATGAAAAGTGCAGGGCAATACCACCACGACCATTTTTTCATCTCACTGCTGTGCTTTCATCCCTGTTGGCCGATGTCCTCTTTCCATTATCGATTCTGGAAAATGTCACATGGGTTGATCATTGGGATACAACATGGCGACAAGACCACACACGCTGCTGCCTGGGAGTGAAGTGGCAGATGTGTGGTGCCCAGTCGCGAAGAGTGGTTGAAGGGAGTGATGTGATTGGCCCCTGAGCACGATGTGCCCCTGTTACTACGAGAGACTCCACGGTCAGGGCAGAAGCGCCAACAGAAAAGTTTGTACACTGTGCAATTACCTTTAGTTAACATGCCATGGCAACTGAATTCTGAGCTGTGTTACCAGGGGACTGTGCTATGAACTGCATCGTGTAACTGATAATCATGCTCGTGTGGGCCACATAGAGTGAGAGCTGCTCACGCGTCTTTCATTTCCACAGGGGCATTAATGACAGCATTCAACTGTTCTTCCTATACACCCATTGTTTCCTCCAGTTTACTTTTTCCAGATTTACTTGTCTGCCTGTTTATTGCCTGTTTCCTCTGGTCTGGTCTCTGCTTTGATGTTAGATAATTGTTATACTTATAAGAGTGGGGCTTCCCTGGGGGTTCATCAGTAAAGAATTTCCCTGCAATGCAGGAGTGGCAGTTTCGATCCCTGGGTTGGGATGATCCCTGGAGGAGGGCATGGCAACCCACTCCAGTATTCTTGCCTGAAGAGTCTCCATGGACAGAGGAGCCTGGCGGACTATAGTCCACGGGGTCACAAACAGTCAGATGTGACTGAAGCAACTTAGCATGCATGCACACATACATAAGAGTCGGGCACTAAACCTCATGTGTAGGGAATTCAAGTCGTGAGGACTTGGTACTCTCACTGTGGAGGGCATAGGTTCGATCCCACAAGTTGCATGGCCAATAAATCAACAAATAAATAAATGAATAAATAAATAAATAAATCTCACGTGTAGAACTTATCAATGTGGTTTCATTGCTGGGTCATCTGGTTGGGTAATTTGTTAGGGAGTGTCTTGAGAGTCCCCTGGACTGTTAGGGAGATCAAACCAGTTAATCCTAAAGGAAATCAACCCTGAATATTCTTTGGAAGGATTGATGCTGAAGCTGAAGCTCCAATACTTTGGCCCTCTAATGCAAAGAGCTGACTCACTGGAAAAGACCCTGATGCTGGGAAAGATTGAAGGAAAAAGGAGAAGGTGACAAGAGAGAGTGAGATGGTTGGGTGGCATCATTGATTGAATGGACAGGAATCTGAGCAAACTCAGGGAAATAGAGGGCTCCCAGTGGCACTAGTGGTAAAAAATCTGCCGGCCAATTCAAGAGACACAGGAGACTCAGGTTTGATCCCTGGGTTGGGAAGATCCCCTGGAGTAGGGAATGGCAACCCACCCAGTATTCTTCCCTGGAGAATCCCATGGATAGAGGAGCCTGACAGGCTACAGTCCATGAGATCGCAACAAATCAGACACAACCGAGTAACTGAACAACGAGGTCCAATATTAGTGCCTTGAAGTCTTAACGTTTTGGGAAGATCGAGTCCCCAGACAGCACTCTTCAGATGCCTGTTTTGAAGAATCTACATACTGTTACTTGTCTCACAGGAGCTAAGTGCAGGAAAGGAGACCCATTTCTCATTCTCTTATTTTCATTATGCTATCTTTTTTTTTTTTTTAACAATGCTAGTCCAGAGAGATCCTTTTAGTCTCTCCAGAGAATAAACTTCCAGTGTTGCGCTAAGATGAAGCATGGGTGGTCAGAGCACCTGCCGTTTTTTAGCCCCACCTTATTTCCACTTTCAAATATTCATTAGGTCACCAATTCCAGAGCTTATTCAGGTCGGTGTGTTGCAAATTTTGTCATTTCTTGACTTTCTATGTTGTTAGTTTGGGATTCAGCTTTCCCTGTTCACTTACCACCACTTCATCTGCTTTCTAGTTCTCTAAATTTGGTTGCAAACTTCACATATTTCTTTATCTTTATGGATTTATGGCTTTTAAAATAAAAACTTTACTGTCATTTTAGTGAGGTCTCGTGAAGGGGAGAAGACTAAATATATGCAGTCAATGAACTATCTTTAATTTGAAGATATAAATAATTTGATTATTTTTAAAAATAATATAATACCAGAGGTTACTTTTAAATACTCTAAATCTTTGGCCAAAGTCATATATAAAATTGAACCTAATATGTGGATAGGAGATGATAAGAGTGTACTTTTTTACTCCTTTCTAGTTTGGCCTGTTTTCATAGAATACCAGATTTGATATTTCTTCCTGGCATTTTTCTTCTAGACGTGGTAACAAAGCCTTTATAGCTTGTCATTGATCTTTAGGTTTTCATTATCATAGCTATATAAAGTCAACATAAATATTGTTTAAAAGTGTTTTGTGTAAGTGATTTATAACACTTTCTTTAGATGGCTTCAACAGCCTTATTCAACATCATCGTCTGGCATTTCTAATAACCCTCTTAATATATTCTGTCATCCCCATCTGTTTTGATTTAATGTTGATTGTATATACAGACATGCCACATCGCAAGATGACACCTGATCATTTCAGTGCTGTGTTATTCGTGCATTAAACCGGAGGTATTTTCAGAAAGGAAATACAAAATTGCGATGGTTAAATTATATCCATCTTATTAGGTTTCTCCAGGGTAGACTATGTAGAACTTGAAAATTAAACATTCGACGTGTTCATAGAAAATCATGTCACTGCTTTTTTAAAACTCAGTTTAACCTGCCTCTGATTCCCTAACCATCAATTCTCAGACTGTATCCCCGGGGAAAATATACTGAATACAGTGGAAGGTTAAGGCAGCCCAGTACAGTGAGACTAGGAAGCAGCCAATCAGATGGCGAGGGTCTAAAGATCTGATGCCTCCGGCAAGCCGCACCAAGCTGGGCTGGTTAGTCTGCTTTTATTGCGGACGAACACCACATACACGTTGTAACGCTGCCTATGTTGGCAGCGGCCGCCAAGCAGACAGCGTAGCCAAGAAGAGAGATACATGCCCAAGCAGCTCATTCTACACAGCAGCCAGCAAGACGGTATCCCTGTGCGGGAATGTTCTCACTCAAAGGTATTGGTTCTTTTTCCTTGAGTCGTTATATTTCTTGAGAATTTCGGGAAGTACAGATGTTGGTGCCAGAGGAAGAGCTCTCTGCTTTCTAGTGATGCTTTTGTTCCCAGTCTCAGTTTAAACGCCAGCCTTTTAAGACGGTTAACCTCCGGGGGAGACAGTAATAAGCAGCATAAAAGAACACTTTTAGGTGGTTTAAACTGACTGCTCAAAGACCTTTTATTAGGACTGACTCTTTTGTTGTTGTTGCTATTGTTCTGAAGGTAAGCTGGCCAAAAATGTAGCTTTAAAATCATCACAGTCTGCTACATGTATACCTAAAAGAGACCCAGGGAAATAACTGGGAGGCTGAGGTGAGGGCAAGACTACATATCTCAAAGGTTGTTGAAATTTATCCAGCTGTCTGCTAGTCTCAGAGAGAAAAGGGGCCACATAGATGATCTTAGGCAGAGAAAGAGAATTTTGTCAGTGTGAGGATTCCTCTGTGCTTTAGACACAAGTTTTATTAAAACACACACACACATTTTGCATATTCTCATCATGCTTAATAATTAAGATACCTTAATTATTATTTCTTACTGACAGCTGGTGTAATCCTCCAAAAGTCATCAGCATATTAGAAGCTCTTGTTTTAGTTGCCAAGGTAATTGGCAGGATAATTTAATATGTTACAGGGTAACAAAAGACCCACGAGAAATGTATTGCATTAGGTGAGGCAGGCGATTGCTTTGTGGAGCATGTATTTTTTAGAGGGAACCCCTTCTTTTGTTTCTCCTCTGCATCAATTATCTGTTGGAAGAAATGGATAGAACAGAGGCTTTCCATCATGTACCATACATTAAGCAAGATTTAATTTATGGCTGAGACATTAAATTGTTAGTCATATGGCAAGTGGTCCATTATCCTCCATGGGACATTTGAAATTACACATTGGTGGGTTATCAATGGTGGCCTGAATGAAGTTGAGATAAACTGTTGTCTTAGGCAGCAGAAATGAATACAAGAAGTGCTTTGCTTCATTTTCTTATCTTCGAAGAGCATGGCCCATTAACATTTTAATCTCCATAGCTAATTGTCAGGACTAACATTTCCATATTATGTATATGCAAGCTCTCTTAAGTAATGCAGATTCTTTGTGTATCTTTTAAAAGAGGGGGGCTATTAAGGCATTGATTATAGTTTCTGAATTTCAAGGCCTGTGGTATTTTCTTATCCTTGTTTTTATTCATTTATTTATTCATTATGATCTGTGGAGCTAAATAATTTACACTTTGCCTCTGTAACATCATCAATTATGTATTATGACACACTTTGTGACTTTCAGGCTCTATAAATATTTATAAGATGTATGATTTTACTTATAGAATAGCATATAAAAAATAAAGGTAATTATGTATAGCTAATGTTTCAAAACCACTATTTAAACTTAAAAAGTCACTAGTTATATGTAATACAATACATTCATCATAATACAATAATATAAAAGTTATAATTTTAAGTTTAAAAATTTTTAAATCACCTATACAATATTTTTCATATATATGAAATTATTGCTTTTTTATTTCTCTGTTTAAAAGACATGGCTTTGGAGAACATAAAATTAGCCACTTAACTGGATAACCATAGAGAATTCACTAGGAACTTTGATGAATGGTAGTGGGAATACAGGAATTAGTGTTGTTTTGCAGAAAAGAATATGGAAAGGTGATGTCTTGTACTTGAACTTTAACAAGTGTCCTTACACCTGAGCTGATGTAACATGGATTTCTACTAAAGGAAGAATAAAAGGAACAGGCAAAATGTAATTAAAAAAAAATAAAGTTGGAAAAAAAAATAAAGTTGGAGTCAATAAAGCATTTTAAGTCAGCAAGAGACAGGTTAAAGGGATTGAATTAAAGTAAAAGAAGGAACATTTTCCCCTGAAGCTATGTGGGGATAAAGTAATGAATGGAGACTGGCCTTTGGCTCCAGACAGACCTGGCTTAAATCCTGGTGTTGCCAGTTACCTGTAAACATAGGTAGATTGGGCCTTCCTGGCTGGCTTGTGAGAGTTAGAGGAATCCACATAATTATTGGGAGTTTATGTAAATAGAAGGGTGTAATTAAGAAGATATGATATCAAAGTCAAGTCTGACCTCCTTGGGGTTGACTGGGCACAGAAGTGATCATTCTTTACACTTAGAAGAAGGGATTGACTACAGTAGAAGCAGGAGAAGGACCCTTGTTAGCTCATCACTGTCCTCCACCCCTTCCATTCTCTTCCATCTCGCCAGTAATGTCTACATTTCTGCTTTGTGAGAGCAATGCCTTCAGTGTAATGCTCTGAATCCTATTTAAATGCAAATAGCCTTGGCAAGACTACCTGAAGATAGTGTTACACCTTGGTCTTTGGGCAGCACCTGGGAGCAGATGCTGATGGGATAGTGCTGAGTAGGAGAGAGATTACAGAACTAGTGGGGAGGTGGAGAGTGCAGGCGAAAGGGGATGCTATTGAGAAAAGAAGTACCCATTGACGGCTGGGACACATCTCACCACACCAAGATAACTTAATAAACACTGACAGAGACAGTGGCTTGACTGGGAACAGAAAATTGGGCTGTGGGTCCTAAGCAAAGCAGAAAGCCTCGGTAGGCAGCAGTGTGGTGAGAAACATGATGCACACACACTGTTTTCTTCGGTCACCTAGCAAGATGTTTGCTGACGTCATGCTGCTCTTGGGAAGAATTTATTTACTGACTTGAAGGGGAACAAACAAGGGGACAGAAAATAAAATCTAAGGGACACAGCAAAGTGTTTACTTTTTTTATGACAATTATTTTTGCCAGGATGCACGCGAGGAGGTAATGTGACATGTAGCTTTGTTGAAGACTAACGCTGGCTTGTAGGCACACTCAACTTTGACCTAAACAGGTCTTAGAAGGTCAATACAACCTCTGAAAAGGGATGATCTTCACATTTGTGAAGCCCTCAAAACTCTCCCCATTCGGGGTAACTCAACTGCACCTCCTTGATTTTCTTTTTTTTTCCGCAAGGAATGGTGACTTTATTTTAATTGGAGGCTAATTACTTTACAATATTGCGGTGGTTTTTGCCATACATTCACATGAATCAGCCATGCGTGTACATTGTGTTCCCCATCCTGACCCTCCCTCCCCATCCCATCCCTCAGGGTCATCCCAGTGCACCAGCCCTGAGCACCCTGGCTCATGCATCAAACCTTAAAATTAACTCCCACTCACTGCTCCGCCCCGACCTGTTAGGGAGTGTGGAGAGGAGCCTGTTGGCTACTTGAGGACTGAAACTTTAGAGCGCTGGTCAGGTGGTTTGCTGACAGGAGGGTCCTGGTGGTTCCAAGGTCAACCCCACTCACTGCCTAGTGTCTTAAATTCTACCTTTAATACCACTGAAATGCGAACGCTTCCCAATAAAGTGACACCACGAAAAGCTATTTTAACTTTTCTCTTCTACCACTTTTAATTCTCTGCCCTTCTTTTTAGAGCTTTGGGGATACTTGTTTGTTTCCTTACCCAGACTGGAGTTCTTCCAGGGAAAGGACAGAGGCTGACTTCAAATTTACCATTGCCTGGCAAAAGTCCTGTCTCATAGAAAACATTACATAAGTGTTTGTTCAACTTATTAACACAATCCATTTCCCAAGAAGCTCCTCGATGTATGTATGTTGAACTACCAAGCTACCTAAGTTATACAAAGAGTAAAGTGGTTGAATTCATAGCATCAACTGGCCCTTGCAATAAAATCTGTGAATTAGGAAGAATTTGCTTTTGTTCGGCCTCTCTCGGAAGCCTCAGGTCAATGTGTTCTGGCACACTCATGGTACTGCTGATACCAGGGAACTGCCGAAGCAGATCAGATAAGTCTGCTCTGATAAAGTGTTCTATAAGAGGTTGCTCTCATTAGTGGAGGAGCCAAGTCCAGAATGTTCCATGTCAGGGAGGGCTGGTGGGAATAGCCATAAAAGGACACCAGCCAGGAGGTGAGGTTGGCTTCCAAAAGAGGGGTAAAGGGCAGAGACCTCAGGACAACACCAGCCAGGCGGTGAGCTGGGCTTCTCGAGTCAGACGAAGACGTCTGGAATGAGCCCGGGTGATCCACCCACTTGTCATTAGAAACACAGAAAGCCAGTTTCAGGCATTGTATGAGCAGTCCAGTTTCATCCCTCATGATGTTGTAAACCCTTCTCAGGGCTTTTCAAAATCCTTGTCATGGACTGAGAAAGGAAGCCACGTGTAAGTTTTCCATACTATGCCTGAGTGGGGAGGTGATGGGGCCTGCCTGTGAACACTAGCAGTGTGTTACTATAATATCAGATCCCTCTGATGTAGATCATGGAAAGCAAGGGAGTGAGTCTGCTGGAGCGCTACCCAAAAATGTAGTCTTGTTTTTTGCTAGTGTGATGCTTTGGGTTTATTTGAAGGGAGAGTCTGGATTTATGACCTGCAGATCAGCCAGTCTAAGGCACTATCCATCCTCACTCTCTTTAAACTATACCATTAGACATCTTCCTCCTGGCAGTTATAGGGAAACATTTGTATGTTCGTTTGGTGGACATCCAGATTCTTCTTGAACCATCTGGGGCTCTGATCCATTCATAATTCATTCACAGGGATTTTTGAGCTCCCTACGGTTATCACTATAAGATCCAATCACCCCTTGTAAAGGTCCCTGGACAACTCCTGAAGAGTCTTTCTCTAAAGCGCACTCTGCTAGTTCACAGTGGAAAAACATTCAATGCTAATTAAAAACACACACACACACATAAGAAATTCTCAACATGTCAAAATGTGTATTAAAAATTAAAAATATTACTCCTAGCATGGTCTTGTATTTCTTAAGATTCCAAATATGCATTAAAAAAACCCATCACTGGGATCTTGGCAGGGACACTTACCACTGCCCAGTCACGCTGCTTGGCACACAGAAGCACCAGGTAAATATTAATATTTGAGTTGAATAAAGAATCTCTGTGAAATAACTCATAAAAACTGCCTCAAAACTCTCAGCCTGCACATCAATACAGAGTTTCTACAACTCAGGTTGGTCTCCCTCTTACTAACTGTAGCAAAATTATAACTTTCTACCTTGGTTAGAGCCTGTCTAAGAATTGATCCTTTACTTGCCTATAATTTCATTTTATTCATCAGATCTGGAGTATATTCTTATTTGTTATTAAAAAAAAAATAGGTTGAATTTTGAGCTGTAGCCTGATGCTGAAAACCTTATTCTTAATTATTATTATTATTTTTGTTGTGATGCACCTGGGCCATGGCAGTGAAAGCCCCAAAGCCCAAACACTAGGCCACCAGGGAGCTTCCAAAATATTCTCTTTTTTTGGGCCACGTGGCATGTGGGATCTTAGTTCCTCGACTAGGGATCGAACTCACGCCCCGTGCAGTGGAATCATGGAGTCTTAACAATTAGGCCACCAGGGAGTCCCAGCCCAAAATATTCTTTATGGGACTGGGTACCAATTATAGCAAAAACTCTTTGTTCTTTCCTTCCCCTCTTTTTGTCCTCTGATCACCGTGGTGGGATGGTTCACCCTCCATAAGATGGGCCTCATGTGATAAAATGTCAGTGAATATTTTGAGAATGAGACGTTGTCAGTTATTTTTCCCCAATAGATCTCAGATTTGGCATTTTCTTTGAATTTTCCATCATTTTTGTTTAGACTCCTGTACCTCTCACCAACTTATAGATTCAGGTTTTAATGGGTTTTTTCTGCTTTTAGGTTCTCCCTTCTTTAATCTATTCTCCACTGCTGCAAACTTACGGTTTTAAAAAGCAAATGTATTCACATTATTCATTTTCTTAATACAACTCCTCACTTCCCACTAACTTAGTCCAATCTCTCCCAAAACGTGGTGTAATAGAATATGAACTTTCAATCCAGTGACCTTCATTCAAATCCTGTCTGTACCATTTTTTTTTCAATTGACCTTTGATTTCCATATCAATGAAACCAGACTGATTATCTGTCTACCTTGTTTTTCACAGGAAGTTTAAATAGGATAATGAATGTCAAATATCTATGATGCCATCTGTTGCAGAGTAGGCATTTAATAATTTGGAACAATTCTTTCTGCTCCAGACTCCAGTTCAAACGTGATACCTGGCAAAGTAAAAAGGAACTTTTGCTATCCGACATCTACCTGCCTTAGCGGCCTCATCTCTCCACCAATCCTCTCCCTGCGTCTCCCTTTATCCTCTAAGAATACTTGGAATTCGCAAACACTAAGTGCTGTTTTAGTCTGTGTTCCACCATGTTTGCTTTTATACTTGTTTCCTTGACGAGGAAGGCAGAATTTCCTTCTCTTCCTACTTCCCAGAAATCTCCTGTTCATCACTGAACATGTAACTTAAGAGTTATGTGCTTCTTTTCAGTGATATTCTTTATGCCTTATAATAAGATAGCTAATACTTGGTGATCCTTACTATCTGCCGGGTACTCTCTTAGGTAAGTATGTTACACATGCTATCTCATTAAAGTTGAAATTCATCATTTTACTTATCACAATATATCACCCATCTTACCATTATATTTTGAACTCCTTGAATGTAGGACAAAATGATTATCATTGTTTGCATGAATGAATGAACAGCAAGACAGATGGGCAGAAGAGGAAAGGAACACTGATGTGTGTTATAAGATGTGAAACTGTTCCCTGAGATGGGCCTAAATTTAGGGAGAAAATGATAATGAAGCCCAGAGGTTTCAGAGAAGATACTATGTGAATAAGTAAAAAACAAACAAACTTAACCCAGAATGGACTGATTGAGATTGGAGAGAGTCAGGTAAGTAGAGCTGGTTTCACACGGAACATTAAAAAGGAGAACATCGGAGAAGCTAGATCAGGAAGGAGTCTCAGACTGCATTAATGTGAGTTCCTGTTCCCAAAAAAACTAACCAGAGAGGTCTAGATAGACAGAAAAAGAACCAATTGCTTCCAGAATTAATATAATGTATTCAGATTAGCACTTCCTTTGTGCTGGACCATATGTTCAGTATATTACATGAATCGAGTCATTTAAATGTACTTAAAAAACCCCAGGGGAGAAAGGATTCTGCAACCTCTGTTTTATAGATGAGAGAACAGAGAGGTGGTCAGACTTGTCTAAGATTGCAGAACTTGAAATGAGGAGGCTTGGGTTGGAACCTGTTTCCCTAACTCTGGAGCTCATACCCTTTCTCACTCTGCTGTTCTGGCTCTTAAACTGTGGGAGATGGCTCGGGCCAGAGGAAAGGTGAATTACTTTGGAAGAAAAAACATGAACTCATTCCCAAGGTTTGGAACTGGAGGAAAATCAGGAAACTGAAAGCAAAGGGGACTTAGATATTGGAGGAGACAAAACCTTTCATTGCAGGCTAAACTAACTGAGGGCTGCAATATTGCTCCATCTACCAAGTGCATCCCCTAAGAGTCCCATGACTGTGGACACTGAAGACTGACCACATATGTTGACTGCACCCCTCTGCTGAGGAAGCAGGGAGTGGATGGGGAGAGAATTCAAGAAAACTGGGAGGGGAAGAGTTGTAGATGCCAGGAGCGTGAATTGTGGAGGCAACCATTCTCCTTTCTCCTTTGATCCCATCCTTGCCCCGGGTGTCTGGCTGTTGGAGGATGGGGTAGAAACTGGGGAGTAACAGTGTCTAGTTCTAGCCCAGGGACCCACTTTGGGTTACTGCCCAGGGAGAGGTGTTTGGTTTTATCACCCTGATACATGGACGGAGGATAAGTTCTGGAGTCAGGGAGCAGTCCAGTGAGCCATAATTTTTCATTTTCTGTTACTGAATTATCTTTTATCTGTTTGATAAAATAAAAAGCTAACTGACATTTTGGAGAAGGTTTTATCATCTTATTCAGTCCTTTGCATTTCACAGTTTAAAGATGTATGCTGTAAAATACAACCTGTCCACAAACCAGGCTCAGATGGACATCGTGTTGAACTTCTTCCATTGATATATTTCTAAAAGAATGAATATGTTATTCAGGAGAGAAAATAAGGTGGACGAGGAGATGGAAGTTTGTTTTGTTTTTCATTTGGTTTGGTTTGGTTTGTATTCCCTTTGCTGACATTTTGATTAGAACATTGTCTACCAAGGGAAAATATTTTGAAACATGACTGCTCAATAAATGTCACGCATTGATTTTTCTGGAATTCATATCTACAGCTAATTCTTATCATGACTTTTATGCTTCACACACTGAGGATGTCTTCGGAGAGCTAAACTTACAAACATCGTTGTATATTTATCGCTCTTTACAAATCACCTTTTCCCCCCTTCATCTTCACAACTGTCTTAATTCACATTTTTCAGATTTCTTTGTTCATATTACAGCAATGACCTTGGACAGATCCGTAGACCCACCCCATTCAACCTGTACATAAAAGCCAGCATTCTCGTTACTCATGTTAGTATTAACAACGTCCTAGACAGCTCTGTGTTCTCAGAATAAAGCCCAGTTCCCTTGTAGACTGCAAAGTTTTTTCTGTTCACTTCTCAATATGTGAGATTCTCTCCTAATTGCCTCTGTGCCCACCCTCTATATTTCATTCATTTGAACTACTTGTAGGTTGCCAAACATACCTGTTGTTACAGCTCCTCAGGCTTTTGTGAGGGCTGCTGCTTCTACCTGGTTCACTGTCCTGCAGCCCCTCCATCCAATCACTTCCTTACTTCTACCCCTAACACCTCGGTCGGGGCATGTCAGATCCCACAGCAATCCCTGCTCACTCTGTCCACAGCTTACACACATACCCAGCATGGGTTATATGTCCTTCTTCAATCTCATTTAGCCCCCATTCACATTTCTAACACATGGACCATGTTTATTTATGCTTTCCTGTTTCTCCATAACTGTTGAATTAATAAATAACCGATAAGAAAAACAAGAATACTATGTAATGAAAGTGGCAATGAAAAATATTTTTCCTATAAAAATGTGATAAATGGAATGCCATAAGAGAAGCTGTATGTGATATCAAATATCCTTCTCAAAGATTCACCAAAATTGTGCAATGATCAGGATACAGCTTGGGATTTATCATCATTTTTCATTTGTGATGTAAAATGCAGCCCATTCAATGTGCTTCCTTTTGACTTGAGTCACAAGTTTTGAGGGGATAGTTTAAACTGTTGCTAATTAACATGGCACACTTTTACATATTGATAATTCTCTCTGTACATTTGGTTTGGCTTCCTCATTTATGCAACATGATTCTGTTTGAAGAGAGCTGATAAACGCTCTGTAAATAGTCAACCTCTCATCGTAACTGTCACAGTATTAACTAGCAGACAGAATCAAATAGGTGAAACAAACTTCCAAGCAATCTGACAAATGCTGCTCTGATGTTTATTTTAATAATTGCTTAAGGTCAATATTCTTCTTATTTTTTTGTCTGCACTGTGTGTCCTATGGGATTTTAGTTCCCTGATTAGGGTCAAACCCGGGCCTTTGGCAATGAAAGCACAGAGTCCTAACCACTGGACTGCCAGGGAATTCCCTCAATGTTCTATTTAATGTTTAGGGTCCCTTCCCAAATCAACACTAACCTTTGAGTACAATGTGGAACACAGTGACATTCATGACTGTTTAGTTTAATGTGATTCATAAGCCCTAGGGTCCCCAGGGCACTAGTTAGTTTTAGCTGTGCTTGAGCTCAGTCATGTCCAACTCTTTTGTGACCCCGTGGACAGTAGCCTGGCAGGTTCCTCTGCCCATGGGATTCTCCAGGCAAGAATACTGGAGCGGGTTCCCATTTCCTTCTCCAGAGGTCCCGACCCAGGAATCGAACCCAGGTCTCCTGCACTGCAGGCAGATTCTTTACTGACTGAGCTATGAGGGAAGTCATGAACTATTAATTGCTGTATTTGAGGAATTCAGTAAGAAGGGGATTTGTAAAGATATTTGATACTAAATGTCTCTGCTGTTGATGGCACTTCTAGTCCTACATTTACCTGTGCCGTAGGATTAAAGGGAAAACACGTTTAGCAATTGCTGGACACACCATAATGTTTATTGGCCTACCAATGACTTTTATAAAATTCACACTCATACCCCTTTATACTTTCTTCATTTTCCAGGACATAAGCTCACTTTCTTTGCCTGCCCAATGACCGCTTTCAGCAAAGCTTCACACACATGTGTTGCTGAATGCTTTTTGTATGCCAGGTTTCCCTTGTTAAATATTTATGACTCTGCCACATTTCAATTTTCCACAGTGTGAAAAGTGTAAATGCATCAAAGGGTCGTGAGATTTCTGCACTATGTGCTGCAGATCCAAATTCTAGACATGCTATGTCTTTATAGTATCTAAATTTACTGTATTAATAAACAAATTCACAGCCTGGAATCATCTGTTAGGAATGGAAGACCATGAAATCCAGATCCTTTGAAATAAAATGAAATTGGGGCTCAATCTATGTAGGTATTTAAGTGGTTTGGCCAATAACATACACATGTTAATGGAAATGTAAGTGTTGGAATCCAGATCTTGATACTCCCAAGCCAGCATCTATATAATGACTCTAATCTGGTACCTGATACCTCTGCTTGGGGCCCTCTGATACTTTTTTGCCAACTGCTAATTAGAATTTGCAGCAGATTTAGAAAAGGAAAGTAGATACCTATTTAAGTAATTTCACAGGATAGAGAATTTTCATAAAATGCTTTCTAAGAAATAAAGCAAACTAATAGATGGCGGGCAATTTTCCAGAACGCCACTATTCGCTTTGTTTCAACATTTTTGCACTCAATATTCAAACTCACAGAAGAGCTGAAAGATATCCACCACCTAGATGCAATCATTAACATGTAGCATACGCTATCACGTATAAAATAGCTAGCTAGTGGGAAGCCGCAATAAAGCACAGGAAACTCATCTCGGTGCTCTGTGATGATCTGGAGTGGTGGGATGGGGTGGGGTGGGGTGGAAGGGAGGCTCGAGAGGGAGGGGATATATGTATATATATAGCTGATTCACGCTGTTGTACACCAGGAACTAATACAACATTGTAAAGCAATTTTATTTGTCGTATTACTACATCCCCATGTGTGTGTCTGGAAGAAGTATTTGAAATTCAGCTGCAGACATTATGACACCCTTCCTTTTAGATATGGATACCTGAGAATAAGGACATTATCTACCTAGCCTTAATATTAACATACGACCAAGAAAATTAGTATTTTTCTAATACCCTCTAATATCTTATTTCATTTTCAAACTTCTTTATTCCCTATTAATGATTTTATTCTTCTGCTCTTCAACCAGGTTATATTTGAGGCTCCTGCATTTAGTCTCCATTAATCAAGTATACTGTCCTCCACTGTTTTTCCCCATGGCACTGACTTTTGAAGAGAACAAACCAGTTGTCTTGTAAAATGTCCCACAGTCAGGATTTGTGGGGGTGCCGCTTTGCAATCATGTTCACGTTATTGTTCATTCTTTTCGTCTCCTGTAAGCTGGAAGTTAGTTCTTTCAGCTTGAGTAGATCCTATTTGTCAGGTTGGGAGAAGGCAGAGTCCTGAGTGGAGAAGGCAATGGCACCCCACTCCAGTACTCTTGCCTGGGAAATTCCATGGATGGAGGAGGTTACAGTCCATGGGGTCGAGAAGAGTTGGACATGACTGAGCGACTTCGCTTTCACTTTTCACTTTCATGCAATGGAGAAGGAAATGGCAACCCACTCCAGTGTTCTTGCCTGGAGAATCCCAGGGACAGGAGCCTGGTGGGCTGCCGTCTATGGGGTCGCACAGGGTCGGACACGACTGACGTGACTTAGCAGCAGCAGAGTCCTGAGTGACACTTTACATGGAGTCAAACTCTAATGATGTCGAACTTCAGCCATGCTGCGTTTGACCTTTTGGTTAGGGTGGTGACTGCAAGATCTTCCTACTCTAAAGAAAGATTTTCCTCTTTGATTCTTTAGGTAGTCTGAAGGATGGTTATTTGTCCCATGTGGACTGTCTTATTTCCTAAATAACTACCAGGTTTGTCCATGCTGAAATGCCCTTAAGCAACTTAGAAAGCTTTTCTGGGTCCATCTTTCTTGAATGTGTGTTGTGACCTAAGAAGAGAGTATTTCTCTAGAAACACCATTTATCCAATCCCATTCCATCAGAGGAAGTGCCAAAGTCTCCTATAAATTATTGTTGAATTGAACCATGTGTGTCATTGGATATATTGATGATATTACACAGGTTAACTGTGCAATTTCTTTTCTCTTGTCCTACGTATTAAGTATGGCAACATCTGTTCATCATCTATCTAGGTGCAAATCAAAGCCACATTTCTTCTGTTACACTCCCAGAAATAATCAGAACAATTTGGAGTGTCATGACCTGTTCTTCAAGTAATTCCCTCAGATTATGAACCAGCATGAATCACAAAGGAAGATCTCAGATGAGAACACACATTGTCTCTTGCCTGTCTATTCTAAACTCCCTAAAGGCAAGAACCATAATTCTGATTAAAAAAAATTAAATCAGGGGCACAGGTGGAAATTATTTTAAATAAGAACATGAGGACACATTGTCCAGAAGGTTAGGAGTAAAGAAAATTTGAAACTGGCGAAGTGACCTGGTCAGCTAAGTAAATGCAATTCTTGAGGAAGAGAAAAGTACTTTGCTAAGCTATAGGGGACAAACTGTCCCAGAAGCTTCTACAAATTACCTCCTCCCACCAGCAGTTCAGTTACATGCCAATTTCAAAAAGAAGAAAGAGAAAGGGGGCTTTGTGTCGGTATCATATTTAGATTTTTCGAATTTTATTCTTCCCAAATGCAAAATAAATAATTTGGGTTGTTTACGATCTCTAAAATTCTTTCCATCAGAAGACAATATGGATCTAGGAATGTGTTATGTAAGGTTTGAGGTGAGGCTGGAGAAAAGGGTCCACATTGTGCAAGGATTGAGGAAAGAAGTAAGAAGGACAAACCAGACTTGGGAGAGAGTGTGGGCTGAGCCACAGAAAAGGAAAGAAAGTAGAATGCCTCAAGGATAGAGAGAAAGGGTGTCATTACCTGGGAAATTGACTTTGTTCCAGAAAATCATGAGAAATAATGCTAGAAGACTACTTGGGGCCCATCACTCATTCAAGATTTTTGAGTGCCTACTACATGTCTAGATAGGGTCCAGAGATAAGACACACAAGGCCTCCATTCTCGCAGAGATTATATACCAGGAGGAGAAGACAGATAATAGACACATAGTCAAAAACGTAATCTCACAGCCCTGTAATGTAATGGTGAAAGTACTAGGCTTTGGAGCCAGACAGTCTGGACTCAAATCCCAGTTCCCCAGTTTGACCGCGAGCAAGATATTCAAACTTTCCATGCCTCAGTGTCTTATCTATATAATGAAGATAATAATAGTACCTGCCTCGTAGGGTTGGTGTGAGGATCAATGAGAAAAACACATGAGAAGCTTTATAGATTTTACTGTATGTACAGGACAGTGCCTGGCACAGGGTAAATCTGAAACCCATGGAGGTTATTATTATTACACTGGTCAGTGCTGTGATAATAATGAAGCAGAGCAATGGTTTAGGTTTTCAACTTCAGCATGATTGACATTTGGAGCCAGATTATTCTTTGTTGTAGGGGGCAGTCCTGTGCATTTGAGGATGTCTAGCAGCATCCTTGGTTTCTACCCACTAGATGTGAGGAGCATCAATCAAAACTGTCTTTAGCCACTGTTAAAGGTCCCCTGGCAGGCAAAATCACCGCTGGTCGAGAACCACAAGACTAGAGAATAAACAAGGTGTGGTGTTTTCAGATAGTGTGATGTAGAAGAGTTCTTTGCAGAGGAACAAGAACAGAATCCCAAGTGATGGGAAAGAAACAGCCAGGCAAAACCGCAGGGGAGAGTGTCCCAGTAAAAAACTCATCAGGATAAAGGCCCCTGGCAGGAACAAGCTGGTGGGGCGAGCTTGGCTGGAGAAGGGTGCAGAAAATGTCAGAGAAGTAGGTTGGGTCAGAGTATAAAAGTCAACAAAGGCCATGGTAATAAATGTGGATTTTATTCTATATGTACTGAGAATACATTAGAGATTTTAAGCAGAAGAATAATATGAATTGATGCCTAAGTTTATTTTTGGACTGTAAGAGAGCAGCTGTGGAAGCAGGGAAAACAGCAATGAGATGAAGGCAGGTCAAGTGAGAAGGGAAGGGACTGGATGGGGTAGTTACAGGACCTGGTTGTAGACACAGAAAGATGTAACAGGACGCTGATATGTTCTGGTGGAAGAACCTATAGAATGGGTCAAGTGTTTGAGGATTAAAAGGCAGATCAGCAAGGAGCAAGTGTGTAGGGAAGGAGTTTAGTAAATCAGTTGTTCTGTCCAGGCTTCATAATGTTTGAGCTCCCATTAGTCATCCTGGTGGTAACGGGGCTGTTGACCCTACTGGAGATAAAACTAGAGGCTGCGGCTGGAGATAATATGTTTAGGACTCATCTGCGTTTAGTGGCATTTGAACCTCAGGACCACATGGGATCACCAAAGGCGAGGAAAAGGTGGGAAATCAAGGCCCAAGTTCAGACGTATTCCTACATGTGGAGGTAGAGGGTGCAGGAGCCATCGGTGATACAGGAGAAAAACCCAGGGAGTGGGGTGTCCTGGAAGATAAGAATAAATGCTTCAAGAAAAAAAATGTCATCTGTGCACACACTACTCTATTTAAAATGGATAACCAGCAAGGACCTTATGTAGAGAAAATGGAATTCTGCTCAATGTTATGTGGCAGCCTGGATGGGAGACAGTTTTGGGGAGGATGGATACAGGTACCTGCATGGCTGAGTCCCTTTGTGGTCCACCTGAAACTATCACAACATTGTTAATTGGCTATACTCCAATATAAAATAAAATGTCAAAAAAAAAAAAAAAAGAAAAAGGAATGTCATCTGGGCCAAATGCTGCTGCAAGGTCAAGGAAGAAGAGGGCATTGACTTTCCATTTGGATTTGACAAGAAGGAGGGATTTAGTGACTATAATGGGAATGGTTTTGTTGACATGATGGGGAAGAAAGGGTGGAGGGGATAATGAAGAGAATGGGAGGCAGGAAAAGTGGGACAGACAGTGCAGGCACTGCTGCTGGGAAGGAGGATAAAGAGATGGAGCAGCAGCAGTTACAGAGAATGTGGGCCAGGAGCAGCACGCTCTTGTGAAGATGGGAAACGATACAGCATATCTCAACACTACTGATGGAACCATTACAGTGAAGGGGAAGAAATGATTGATCCCGAGAGACATTAGAAATAATCGCAAGGCAGAATGTACTGAGTAGCGAAAGAGATAAACCCTCCAGGATGCAGTGGGATGGCTTGTCTTCTACAGACAGAAGGAGAGACTGTTCAATACAATGGGGTGAGTGTCAGTGACAGTCGCTCAGTCGTGTCTGGCTCTTTGAGGCCCCATGGACTGTAGCCCGCCAGGCTCCTCTGTCCATGAAATTCTCCAGGCAAGAATACTGGAGTGGGTTGCCATTTCCTTCTCCACAGTAAAATGGAAGAGGAGAGAAATCTAGGTCAAATGGTGTACTGGGGGTAGAAAATGAAGCAGTTCTCGTCAGAATACTTCTGCTTTCTCAAAAAAGCATAAAGTAAGATGATCAGCTGATACTGTGTGGCTGGAGGGTACAGGTTGAAAGTTTAAAAAGAAGGTATCAGTAAAAAGTTCTCTAGGAGTGTGAACAAGAATATTGATTGGGAAATTTGTTACAATTGCCAGGCCATATTAAGACCTATTTGGAATGTGTAGTCATACACTTAAAGTAAGACCCATAAGCATGCTTGTGTGTATTTCTTTAGTTGCATTTGCTATTTGAACCAGATATAAAGTAGTTAGGGAGCTGGGTTTAACCAGACTGGTATATTGTGAGGTAAGTATACGAAGGGGAAACTGAAGGACAAAGGAATTAAGGGAGAACACAAGGGGGTGATTGCATAAACAAGAAATGGCAACCATGCTGTGGAACAGAAAAGTAGCGCGTGCGTGGCAACCTGGGTGGGAGAAGAGTTTGAGAGAGAATGGACACATATACACGTATGGCTGCGTCGCTTCACTGTGCATCGGAAACTATCACGACATTGTTAATCAGCTGTACTCCAACATAAAACAAAATGCTTAAATAAATTATAAAAGAAAGAAAAGCGGCCAGCTCCACTCCCCTCCTGTTCACACAGGCTTTAAATGGAAACAGTGCAGCCCCCGCTGGGAGTCCAGGATCCCGAGTGGGCTGTCGGGCGGCTCCTCTGAACGGGACGCTCGGGAGCTGTGCCCCGAGGCTGGTGTCAATCCCGTCTTCTCCCTCTTGCCCTGGGCCCCGGGCAGCCTGGCCCAGCAACCCCAACCAGTGACGATGCTCTGTCTGGGCAAGGCAGGATCTCTGTCCCGCTGCCACCAGCTTCTGCCCTCACCCCATGCCTCTGATTTCAGGCTGGGGCCTTGGCTCTGCCCGGTTTGACCACTGACTCAGGCTTCCCAGGGGGCGCTAGTGGTAAAAAACTTACCTGCCAATGCAAGAAATAGAAAAGACTTGTGTCGATCCCTGGGTCGGAAAGATCCCCTGGAGGAGGGCATGGCGACCCTCTTCAGTATCCTTGCCTGGAGAATTCCTTGGACAGAGGAGCCTGGCGGGCTATAGTCCATAGGAATGCCAAGAGCTGAACATGACTGCAGTGACTTAGCACGCACGCGCACACCACTGACTCATCTTAACTCCTTCAACCTGCCTGATCTAGTTTCTGTGATTCTGTCTCGACTTACCCACCATTTTCTACACATCCCGTGTGTGGAACAGTCCTGTGTGTCCCTCACCAAGACACTGACCTGTGTCTAGAATCCTTAGCCACTCAGTCAAATTTAGAAAAGTGCCTGTTGTGACTTATGGTTGAAATATGTACATAAATACATAAATATGCAATAAAGCATTTGGTACTTAAAAAAAAAAAAAGAAAGAAAAGCGGCACATGGGAAGGACAGTGAGAACTTAGTAGAGTCAATGCCCTGGAATTCTCAAGGAAATGAATAATTCTTGGAGCGGCAGTACTAGAATAAGTCTTCTAATACGAAAGGAGATAATTATCAGAGTGGATAGTTACAACTGAGATTTCAGCAATGGCCAAGTCATTGGAAATGAATGGTAGGTGAGAGAGAGAGAGCTTTGACTTTGGGGCAAGAAGTATGGGTTCTTATCTTCTTGAGCAAATGGTTTAACTTCGAGTTGATGGGTTGATGAGCACTGAATCAAAATAAGGGTGTGTGCCTCTGTGCATTTAGGGTCCTAGGTTCTCTCAGATTATCAAAACCATATCTGAACTGCAAAATGTTAATAAGTACTTGACTAGAAGCTAAGAAGTGGGGAGCCACTGAAAGCATCTGAGCAGGAGTAATATAACGAACATGCTATTCAGGAAAAAAAAAAATGGGGCTGAGTTTGAAAGGGTAGAGAGAATAGGAGATGTTCTGCAGAAGAAGAGATGAGCAAGTCTCCACTAACACTGCACGGAAAGTGGGAGGTGCGGGAGCTGACGGTAAGGACCCCTGTCTGGGACTGACTTCCAGTGACACTGGGGCAGCATGGTGTTTTCACATCACACTGTATTCTGCACTTCCCCTCCCTGCCACCTCCTCCTTTTCTTACTAAAGTGAAGTGGTAGCTTGTGTCTCGTGGTTTTAAATAGGCATCACTTGATGGGCTCTTGAGTGAGAAGAACGTAGGGCTCTAGTGGCCTTACTACTAGAGTATAAGTCTAGAGTGTGAGTCCCCATAGCGAGGAGAGCCTCTTGTTTGTGTTTTTATTCTTAAGGGTCTGAAGAGGTCATATCATCAAGAGAGGTCCTCAGGCCATTTGTGGGATGAATACATGAAGAAAAGAAGGGAAGTCCCATCGTTCTCTAGATGCTCACTCAAACAGTTTTTGACTTACGATATTAGCCAGTGGGGCTTCCCTGGTGGTTCAGTGTTAAATAATCCACCTGCAATGTTTGATCCCTGATCTGGGAAGATCCCCTGGAGAAGGAAATGACAACCCACTCCAGTATTCTTGTCTGGAGGACCCCATGGACAGAGGAGGCTAGTGGGCTACAGTCCATGGAGTCTCAAAGAGTGACACGACTTAGCAACTGAACAACAACAAATTATCCAGTGAGGGTGTGAAGGTTAAAGGAAAAATCAGCAAAATTGCCAGCTGGAGAGAAGGCCTCCAATGAAACTTACTGGGCAAAGTTTGAGGACGTCTCTTCTCTAAAGACTTAATTTTTTTTTTAACCTCTGGAGAAAAATGCTTTGAAGAAGAACTCTTCATTGTAGAATAAAACTAGAAACTTTGGAAAGCATGCACCACAGCAGGTTAGAGAGAGTGAATAGCCAGTCAAAGGTCAGCTCCTATACCTAAGCTTTATGATCTTTTCAAGAAGGATTCCAATTTCAGGTGGCCTACTTTTACCATAATACCACTGTTCTCAGTTAAATTGTGCTCCCCACACCAAGTTCATACTTTGAAGTTCTAACTCCCAGGACTCAGAATGTGACCTTATTTGGAAATAGGTTGTTGCTAACTTAGCTAAGATGAGGTCATGCTGGGAGGAGGGTGGACACTTAATCCAATTCGACTGGTGTCCTTATGTTGTTGTTGAGTTGCCAATTCATGTCCAACTCTTTGTAACCCCATGGACTGCGGCATGCCAGGCCTCCCTGTCCTTCACTATCTCCTGGAGTTTGCTCAAACTCATGTCCATTGAGGCAGTGATGCCATCCAAACATCTCATCCTCTGTTGTCGTCTTCTCCTTCTGCCTTCAGTCTTTCCCAGCATCAGGTTCTTTTCCAATGAGTCTACTGTTTGCTGTTCATGTCAGCTGTCCTTATAAAAAGGGGAAATCTGGACACAGACCCACATGCATATGGAAAGCACCATGTGAAGATGAAGGCAAAGACCGACTGACTCATTGAGAAGCCAAGGGATGCCAAAGATGGCTAGCAAACCACTGGACACCAGGGGAGAGGCCTGGGACAGTCTCCCTGCCAACTCTCAGAAGGGAGCAACCACAGCTGACACCACTGACACCTTGATCTTGGACTTCTAGCTTCCCGAACTCGGAGAGAATTAATTCCTGTTGTTTGAGTCATAGAATTTGTTAGAACAACTCTGGGAAGCTAATAGACCCATAGAGATCATTCAATTGCAGCCCTGCCTGCTACTTCAATGGTTACTGCTAAACACCACACTTCATAGTGAGTCTGCAATAACACTGTAAGAGCTCTGTCATGCTAAAAGAGACACAAAATCACTGGGTGGATGGTGCTTCTACCAACATGAAAATGTAATTATCCACACGCTCTGTGCTGCCTTTGAAGGCAGTATGGGTGCTAGTGTTTCAGACGTTCCTTCAGGAAATTAGCCATTATTAGTCACTGAGATGTTTCACCATCTCGTCTTTCTGACTGAGTGGCTAAAAACAGCCATCAGAGCATTAAGTGCATGGAATCTACATGCTTTCTCCATGCTGTAATCACACACACACACACACACACACACACACTGAATTAGCAGAGGAAGGCATTTTCAGGAGGAGCATTTTAAAGCAGAAGGCTTAAGAAGAATTCTGCTTTCCCCATGAGTGCAAAGGTATTGACTACAGAGAGCTGAACATACCACAAAAGGATAACTGACAAGTGACTCCTAAACATCTGCATCTAAAATGGATGGTAAAACTCTTCATGAGCAGCTGGGAAAGGGCGTGTTCCCTTCAGAGGATAAGTCAGAAACGGCGAGACCTGAACACAGGCTGTCCCGCCTGTTCCAGGGAGTCTGCACAGACGCTGATCTCAGACGCTCCCAGTGAACGCAGTCCTGCAACGAAGGAAAAGTGCTTTGGGGAGACTGTCTGTTCTTTTCACATTTTCTAATAAAAAGTTGGCTTTGGATAAAGAGAACAAGCCATGCAGTTGGCTTAGATCCTTAATGGCATTGGTTTGGTAAAGGTTTATAGGGCTATATTTAGGTGACCTAACAGAATGTGAGAGGATCCTTTTTTCATGACAACAGGAGTCACTGGCCAAAGTACATTCATCATCATCCTCACCTACAGAGTTTAGAGGAGCCCAGACTCACAGCCCTTCTTTTTTGCTGGCCGTGGCCGCCAACACTGTAAAACCATGCATGGGTTACGAGAGGATGACCGAGCACCACCTCCTGAGCCCTCTAATGTCTTCAACACGATTTCTCCAGATTCTTAGGAGATCAACCCCCTTCCTCCCCTGTATCCACCAACTTCTCTGCTCTCCCTCACACAGATTCCATTTCATCCCACAAGCAGAGTTGTGCAACTGTTTCTAAGAAATCTCTTTGCCTCTTGATATTGGTTTCCTAAGGTGTTTTGTTAAGGTTTCAATATGAAATAAGTTTCCTCCCTAAGAGGTACATTGGAAAAAGCTCATAAAGAAATTGTTTTTCTCCCATTTTTATTCCTGTGCTCTGAACACCTATATACTGAGGCCAGACCATTTGTTTACATATCCTTGTTATTTATGATTTTTTCTCCCTCTCTGTTGCTCTTTTCTTTCTTTCCTTTATTTTTTGTCTAATACTTTTTACCATAATCAAGCTATAAACTTTTTCAGGACAAAACTTTCTCCTTTGTTCCTGAAATAGTGTTCTGTATACAGTAGCTGCTCAACTAAAGTTTATTGCTAGATTGAATCTTTTCTCTTTTCCCACTTTCCTCATTCCCTCCTTCTTTCCTTTTCGTTCTCTATTCTGAATAAGAATTAAATATCATGATAATACTGTCTTTAATATGATTGTCATTTATGTAATTTCACATAGAAGTCTTCACTTAATCATAAAATTGTACATGTTTTATCAATTTAAATATATTTGTGTTATTCTTCATTTAATCAGTATGTCTCTAACTTAGCTACTAAGGAAATTATGTTTCAATAGGGTGGATATATTAATGCATTGAGTTTTTAGAGACATACATTTCACAGGCACTTGAACTTTTATAAAAATATGTTACATTCATGAATTAATTAATGAAGAGGCAGAAATTCACAAAATTTCTTATGCAGATCATTGCTATTTTTTCCATCACAGAATTCTTACATTCTTTTTATTGGCTGAGTAATATTCCATTATATATATATGTATTACATCTTCTGTATCCATTCTTCTGTCGATGGGCTAATATTTCGGTTGCTTCCGTGTCTTGGGTATTATAAACAGCGTGGCAATGAACATTGGGGGTGCATGTATCCTTTCAGATCATGCTTTTCTCCAGATATATGGCCAGGAGAGGGAGTGCAGGATCATGTGGTGAGCTAACCATGATCTTTAATGCTAAGTCCATGACCCTCCAGAGAGCCAAACCTGTAGGGAAACTTCATGATATGTAGCCATCATGTGCCTGATTAGGGCTGCAATGACTGGTAACTGAAACAAGAGCTCCCTTCTTAAGGGGCTGTGTTGCTAACTGAATCTGTTCCTAAGATGAAGAATGCGTTACATGATGTGAACGACTCCTATTTTCCCCATGTTAACTAGTGTTTGGGGCCACAGAGTGGCTTAATGCAATCACTGATGTTCCTGTGACAGGTAGATCCTACAGTAGAGTGTCTGAGTAAACTAATATCTAGGAGAGAAGGGTTCTGAAGACTGCTGATACTCGAAGCACTGAGGAATGCAGGACCACTTATTTTCAAGAAGGCCCCCAGTGTCCCTGTGAAATCCAAGCAGGCTTGTAAGCATCCTGCCTTAAAGAATTGGCTAAAAATAGCAACCAGCTTAGTGGCAGGCTGATAAAAGAATAAATGTCGATTTCTTTGTGGTAGCCTATGAGCTCAGGATCTTATAAACCTGTGACTTCTCATGGATAGTCTCACTATTTCTTACTGTGCCAGTTAAAATAGATCCCATTCTTTTTTTTCTTTCCCTCTCTCTCCAAACATTGTTGTTAGACATACTCTTCCAGGATAATAGGGAGCCATGCAAAGAAATTTTTTTTCAAAGCCACCATTCCGAAGTATTTGAGTTTTTCATCTTCACTTCATGAAGCATTCACTCTTAGGAGATAACTTGATCAGCTCCAAAAGAGATGAGATTCAATTTTCAAGAGACATTTTGAAAAGTTAAAAAAAATCCTACACTGATTGTTAAGTACCTACAAATATGCTTAGCTAATCCTCATGGTATTGGTGTTATCCCCAATTTAGAAATGGCTAAGTGGAGAAAGATTAAAGCTGCCCAGGAAAAGATTAAAGGGTAGCTGTCTAATGTCTCTGAGAAAGAAAGCCACAGAAAATTGAAACCCACAAATATCACGAAAGTACTACTTCAGCCAAGAGCTATCTGGTTTACCTGCTTTCTGCCTCTCTGATCTTCTGTATCCTCAGTGAAGAGGAAGTCAGACATAATTGCCAAGGAACGTCTTGGCATTTTCATCCAAGTCTGCTTTCCATGGGTTGAGGGACTCTCAACAAAAGTAGAAGTCTCCTAGCTTTCTTTCATATTCAACAATCAAACCACCATGACAGCAAGTCTCACTGAATGGGTCATTGAAAAGCATTTTGATGACCCATCTTTAGCACTAACATATTTTCTGAATTTGTGCAGATGACTTTTCTTATACTTTTCTTATCGGAAAAAGACAGAATAGTAACATTCCTTCCTTTCATTTTAATCAAGATTCAATATTTCAAATGTTGCCTTGATTCATAATTCAACATTTTGAACTGAGTCAAAATTCAAAATTAATTGTATTAAGTTCCAAGTTTTAACGTCTTGAGTCTCTGAAATATCCTAGCTTCTCAAGGGAAACTAGTGAAAATCCACACACACACACATACACAATTTTCTTGTAAATTTCTTTCAAGTTGCCAGTTAAAAAATAAAACTAGACTATTCCAAGATTTAAGTTTATCACACTTGGAATGTCGAGTGGCCAAACTCTCTCAGACATACCCACTCTATTCTGCTGCTTTTTCCCTTTCAATCACTCAAGCCCTTTTAGGAAGGATGGAGTGGGGGTACTTTGTGTGGCAACACTAGATGAAGCAGGATCTGTTACAAAGTTCCCTGGCTGAAAAAGTACCCTTCTTTCGGCACTATTGTATATCGGCTGTCTCCGGTTACAGTCAAAGTAGGTGTGCGATGTATGACTGGACTTGCTGTGAATGCAGGGACAGAAATCCTGGGACAGAGACACCCTGTGCTACAGTAAGCTGATCTGCCCCGGCCTTCCATTAAGTCATCCAGCTCACAGAATGGGAGCTCACATCAGAGCTGGTGGGAATTGGTTTGAGTTCTGATTTTTATCTGGTCATTCAAGATCTATAAAAGGAGTGAATTTAAAAGTTTTCTTTTATGGAAACTATGGAGACCAATTTAAGTATCCCGAACATCCTGAATTTAGAACTAGGAAGATTTTGCTACTTTAATATTTAAAACAATGTGACATACAACATCACAATTTTTATCTGACTTTATAATATTTTTCTTAGAATTGCTTTTAATCCAATGTGAATGACATACAGTCTGCATTTCCTTAAATGGAGATGCTAATACTATTCATATTATTGAGGAAGATTAATAAGGAAGGACATTAATAAGGACATCTAAAGTTACTCATTTCTTTGAATAATAGTTCAGAATAGTAGTCAGTTTTTTTGCTTGTTAGTAGAATCTGAAATATATATTCATATGGCCAGAAATTATTTACCCTATTTCTGAGGAAATAATGTATGTAAAAGGCATTGGGAATGACCCTAGGAGCATTATGACAGAAGTAGTTGGTTTGCTGTGATTATATAAGAAAGGTAAGTCATAGGAAAAGCAAAGAGGACACTTCACTTATGTAATTCAACATGCAATTTTGAGCATCAGATATGTGTCACCTTGGGCTGGATTTCCCAGAGATGCATGATACGGAAAGAGGACAGGAAGGGAATAAGACATCTTTGAAATAAAAATGAAAAAGATGATAAAAAGATTGTCAATAGGCAGTGAAGCTAGATCACTGTATCATGTCTTTCAAGTTATCTCAATTTAATGCCATGTCTCTATGAAGTGGTTAAATAGCCTATGTGTGTCCAATTGCTTCCAGTACAGTATGTATTTTACTTTTCCCAGTTTGACTGCTTTTCCAAATCAGAAATTAGGATAAAATAAAAAAAAAAATTATACAGACAAAAGGCCCATGCATTTTCTGTTATCTCATTTAATTATCAACTGCTTAGGATGGGATATTAACTACATTGCACAGACCCTGAGACTAAGGCTCAGAAAGATTAAGGAGTGTGTTCACAGCCACAGATCTAACTAGTGGCTGAGCTGGGATTTGAACAAAATTTCGTCTGGATGCAGAGCCTGTGCCCGTCTCACTTTAGGGAGCTGGCCAGCGTCTGCTTTCAGCACAACAGACGGGACAGTGGAGAAAGGAAGACTCGAGACAGACTTCTAGGCAGAATGCTCATGTACTAAAATATCTGAGAGATAGTTTTCAATCTCCCAGGAAGTTGGAGCTTGAACTAAATGATAATAAACTCCTGCCTTAGGACACTGGTTGACTATGTTGGCCCACAAGAGAAAGGACTTGATGTTGCTAAATAAGAATTCACTCTTCATGATTCCCCCAACATCCCTTCTTCTCAGAGGACAGCACAAATGCTCTGCTGATGCCTGGAACCATCTTAAAAGCTATAAAGGTTTTCTTCCGGCTTCTGCTTTGATTTCGTTCAGAGGCTTGTGGATGAGATTCTACTTCTGTGGATTCATTCTGACTTACTCAGACAGGCTATCCATACCACTTGTGCATCAGTTACAAGGTTGGATGAATATCCAAGGTGCTGCGGATAACTGCTACCCTGTGAGAGCATGTCTAGACTGTTTTCCTTAATCATCACATTTCTCATGTAGTTTCCATGGCTAAACGAGGAGTTGTTTTTCTGTCTGCCATATTCATGATATGTTACAGGTGGCACCAGTGATAAAGAACACGCCTGCCAGTGTGGGAGATTCAAGAGACGTGGGTTTGATCCCTGGGTTGGGAAGATCCCCTAGAGAAGGAAATGGCAACCCACTCCAGTGGGTTCTTGCCTGGGAAATCCCATGGACAGAGGACCTTGGTGGGGTTGCAAAGAGTCAGACATGACTAAGCATGCATGAACACATTCCTGATATATGGATGGCTCCATCAGTTCTTGGAAGTCAGCATTTCTCAGTCTCCATACTATTAATTTTGGGGCCAGAAAATTCTTTGCTGTGGGGCTGTCCTGCATTTTGGAGGATGTTTACTAGTATCCCTGTCCATGCTTCAGTCCATGGGGTCACGAGGACTGGGCCACTGAATAACTGTTCTTTACATACCCAATACCTCTAGCCTGGGACTGAAAAGAGTGTCTCCAGATACTGAAAACATCTCCTGCAAAGTACAATTGCTCCCATTGAGAATCGCTGTTTGAAGGAAGATGGACTTGGAGTGTCATATCTTGGGCATCAAACACTTTATTCACATACCAGGTCACTTCAAGAATCAGCCCATAAACAAAACTACCTTGAACCGGGAAGCTAATCTGATCAATTCTGAGAGTCATTATTAAAGAATTGCCTCCTTGTGCTTCTCTGAGCAGGTGACTGGGTGGCTTTAACTGGAAAGTGATGTTGGACATGACAGACACCAAGACTGATGCATTCGGTATAACTCTGCCAGTTATTCTCCCTGCTATGACTTCTGGTCAATTCCTAGAGGGGAAGCCACACCTATGCAAACATTTCCTAGATGGAAACAGACCAAAGACCATTGTGATGACCCTATTTTTCTAATTTAGTTTCAATAATCAGGGATAGGAGTCCACCTCATTCTGCTTAGACTCGGAAATAACCTCCGCGTTTAGTTATTCTGCATTCACTCTTGTTTCCATCTTGTCCACTCTTCATATTGCAACGTAATGACCCTTTTACAGTGAAAAAATTGAGTCTTGGCATTCTCTCTCTCTCTTTTTTTTTTCAAAATTCTGGTGGTTTTTTTTTTAATTTTTAAAAATTTTTATTCGTTGGAGGTTAATTACTTTACAATATTGTAGTGGTTTTTGTCATACATTGACATGAATCAGCCATGGATTTACATGTATTCCCCATCCCAATCCTCTCTTCCACCTCCGTCTCCACCCGATCCCTCTGGGTCTTCCCAGTGCATATACACCATGGAATATTACTCAGCCATTAAAAAGAATTCATTTGAATCAGTTCTAATGAGATGGATGAAACTGGAGCCCATTATACAGAGTGAAGTAAGCCAGAAAGATAAAGAACATTACAGCATACTAACACATATATATATGGAATTTAGAAAGATGGTAATGATAATCCTATATGCAAAACAGAAAAAGAGACGCAGATGTACAGAACAGTCTTGGCATTCTCTAATTTGAAACCCTTCAGCAGTTTGATGACCCATTAGACCCTCACGAGATCTGATCTCTCCTTATTTATCCATCTTCATTTAATTAACTTTTTTAGCTTTATTGAGATGTAAATTGATAAACACAAATCTGCACATATTTAATGTATAAGTTGTGATGAGTTTGGACATATGTCTACATCTGTGACACCATCACCCCAATCAAGATACTAAATACACGTATCCCCTCCAAAAATGTGTGTTCTTCTGTGTTTCATTGTAGTAAGAACATTTAACATGAGTTCTGGCCTCAATATATTTTATTATTTTATTTTGTTTATTTATTTATTTTTCTGGCTGCACTGCACAGCTGGTGTGATCTTAATTCCATAACCAGCGATTGAACCAGTATACCCTGCAGTGGAAGCATGGAGTTCTAACAACTGGACTGCCAGGGAAGTCCCCTTAGTATATTTTAATGTGCACACTGCAATATTAACTACAGCCACTGTGTTGTAGAGCAGGTCTTTAGACCATATTCATCTTGCATATGAGAAGCTTTATACCCACTGAGCAACTATTCCCCATTTCTCTTCCCACTCCCCCAGGTCCCTGGTAAACATCCATTCCATTCTCTATTTTAGATATCTTATGTAAGTGAAATCAGGCAACATTTGTCCTTCTATGGCTAGCTTATTTCATCTAGCATAATGTACTCTAGATTCATCCATGCTGTTACAAATGGTAGGATTTCGTTCTTTGTTAAGACTGAATAAATTCCATGGACAGAGAGGCCTGGCGGGCTACAGCCCTTGGGGTCACAAAGAGTCAGACATGACTGAGGACTGAGCATGCATGCGTTCCATTATATAAACAGACTATCTTTCCTTCATCATCTTTATCAACATTTAGATTGTTTCCATATCTTGGCTGTTGTGAACAGTGCTACAAATGACATAGGGATGTAGATATCTCTTTGAGATCTTGATTTTAATGCTTTTGGATTTACATGCAGAAGTGGGATTGCTGGATCATATGATAGTTCAATTTTTAATTTTTGAGGAACTCCCATACTCTTTTCCAAAGTGCCTATACCATTCAACCTTCCCACCAACAGTCCACAATTCTCTACAACTGTGCAGTTCTCTACTGCCACAATTTCTCTACATCCTCACCAAAACTTACCTAATTTTATTGTAACAGCCATCATAACAGGCATGAGGTTATATTTCATTGTGGTTTTGATCTGCATTTTCTTTACAACTATATTGAGCACATTTTCACACTCCTTATCCAATCTCATTTTAAACCACTAACCACTTCACTGCTATCTGGTTACACAATTCATATAAACCTCCCATCACAGGATCTTTGCATATGCTACTTCTTCCTTCGTCCTCCTTTCATTAACCTAATTCCACATTTTTCATATACTAGCTCAAATGCTGCTCCTCATACAAGACTTCCAGGTGTCAAACATTCTAAGCTATCAGTGTTAGATTTGTTCATTTGTTTAACCCTATTATAGAGCTATGTTCCTTTCATTTGGAATATATATTTTGATCTGCAATTATACATTTTCAATGAAACAATTTTTGATTAATGTCTCTCTCCAATGGACCCTAAAGTCTGTCCAGCAGGACCTATTAATTTTTTCTCTCTGGTATAAGTCTAGCACATAGGAAATTCTTAATAAATATTTCTAAAAGAAAAGAAGGAGCAAAAGGGAGGGAGGGAGGGAGGAAGGGCAAGGGAAGAAATGTAAAAACGAAAAGCAAATAAATAAATAGATGTCACATGTCAGTGTGAGATTGCAATCCAACCTGTCTGTCTTCACTCTCCTGGTTCTACACTGTCTCACTAAGTATATGGCTTTTTTCCAATGCACAGTGATTTTTCCATACATCATAATGGTCTTTTGAGTTAATTATCACTTTAGGCTTTGAGTCAATAGGCAAAATATTGCCAAGACTTAACATTTTAAGAAAATGCTTTGCAAGGTGTTAGATAAAACACGTATGGAGCACATGTGAATGCCCTTAGAAGCAGACTCACGGGAGATGAAACTGAACACAGCAAAAGCTGCTTAGAAAATAAAAGCTCCATTCAGATCTCTCTTAAAGCCGCCATTCATTTGGTTCTCTTGATTACATAAAATTTTTGTTGAAAGTGGTATAAAGGCCAAAGAACCTTTCAAAATAATGTGAAAAACTGAAAAGTGGTACCTGTGACTTTGTTCTAGGGAGCATCCTTTCAGATGAAAGCCTTTTGTTCCCCTGTCCTTCATGTCCATCTGGAGGGTCATAATTCATTACACAGTCCATCTTCATTTACAATCCTTTTGTCACACGTTGTAGCTGAATGAGGTGGAAAGAAACCCATTAGACATAACCCAGGCTTTCCTTTACCAGCGGGCATCAGACAGCCCCACAAAGTCATTTCCAATTAATTAAAAGTCGATTGTGTCTAAACATTTCAACACTGTTTTTCAAATGACTATAGGGAAGTCATGACTGGTTACAGAGGTCAGGAAGACGGTGGAACAGGAAGAGGGAGAGGGAGCGGCAGAGAAATGAAACAAAGCCGCCTGATCGTTAGCCTTTGCGGTCTTTATAAATGTCAATTGGCACTGAATGATGGATGAGTTTCAGAAACCTCAAAACCCAAAGAACGCATAATGTTAACTTAATAGATTCTTGCAGGCCTGGGTTATACCACAGTATTTTAATTAATTGTACATTCATGATAATAACATAATAGTACCTTTCATCTCCAAGTCTCAGATATTTGCACAATTTATAAACCATCGAACTCTGAACCAGCTGCCGAATAACATTCCGCTGTGTGACTATGTAACTTGTTATACAGAAAAGTTACCTGTGGCTTCTCTAAGGTAACATATTAGAATGACAACTCTGTCGACCAGATTATCAAAGCGTACTTTCAAGAAAGAGTGGAATATTGAAGATGATCTGCATAGAGAAATTACACTGGAATGGGAAAATGGTACTGTACCACTTTTTTTTTCAACTGAGATTTAGTTAAACAACCAAATGCAATGATACAGTATTATTTTTCTTTTCCCAAAGTTAAAGGGAGAGAAAATGTACTGATTTTTAAGTTGCCCAGAGAAAAAGGGACACTCTAGTTCAGTTTTCTAATCTTTGTGTTTCTTGTGTTTCTTTGCTTATAGCTGGATGCTGCAACTTTGGCAAAGATAGATCAAGCTTGCTGTAAAAAGATCAAGGTTGTTGTAAAAACAACCCAGTCATAGGATCTTGGAATTTCAGACTAGAAAGAGAATAGTTTAAGATGTATCTATTTTGGCACTCCAAATTTTCTTTTGCTTTCTTTCTTTCTTTCTTTGTTAATTTCTGTATATAAACAGTTATACATATTGGAAGGTATGTATGTTGAAAACCTTGAGAAAGGTGTATGGTTTTATGAGGAGCTGCTACAATTAAATTCAGTGTGGTTTAGAGTTAACCATCTCCCCTAGGGGAAGATTAAGTTATGTTTGCTGTGTGAACTTTTAAAAAATTTAACCTTCAGAACTCAAAAAAATATTTCTCTGGGAATGCATTCAAACTAAACCTTGCAATGAATGAGTCTTTGAAAAGTCATTCATGCATCCTAAAATCTAGAATGATGAGAATCTACTCTAGTTTTAAGATCCCAAAGAAAGACATTTCTTGCTGTTAAGAAATCATTTCCTCTAACTGCTGCCTTGCTGGGATGACCAACAAGTCTTTATGCTCCTTAGAGTCTGATCTAATTAAATCCTCAAGAAGAAATGAGAAAATCATTAGTGGTAGGTGATTACTTAAGGCTTTTAATTCCATTCTTGAGATCAGATAAAAGCAAAGTACAGATTCCAAGTTTAAACTGATTTCATCTAACTGTGTTGGTTTAGACTTATCTTCAAAGAATCACTTGGTGAATCCTTAGATATGACTTTATCAGATACTTTAAAGAAATCCTCTAATGGCAGAAAGTGAGAAACTAAAGAGCCTTTCGATGAGGGTGAAAGAGGAGAGTGAAAAAGGTTGCTTGAAACTCAACATTCAAAAAACTAAGATCATAAAAAAAAAAAGAAAACAAAACTAACATCATGGCATACAGTTCCCCTGAGGTGAAGTGAAAGTCACTCAGTTGTGTCTGACTCTTTGCGACCCCATGGACTATACAGTCCATGGAATTCTCCAGGCCAAAATACTGAAGTGGGTAGCCTTTCCCTTCTCCAGGGGGTCTTCCCAACCCAAGGATCAAACCCAGGTCTTCCACATTGCAGGCAGGTTCTTTACCAGCTGAGCCACAAGGGAAGCCCAACAGTCCCATTATTTCATGGCAAATAGATGGGGGAAAAGTGGAAACAGTGGCAGATTTTATTTTCTTGGACTCCAAAATCATTGTGGATGGTGACTGCATCTACAAAATTAAAAGATGCTAGCTCCTTGGAAGAAAGCAATGACAACCTTATAAGTCAGTTCAGTTGCTCAGTTGGGTTCAACTCTTTGCAAACCCATGGACTGCAGCACGCCAGGATTCCCTGTCAACTACCAAAGCCCAGAGCTTGCTCAAACACATGTCCATTGAGTGGGTGATGCCATCCAACCATCTCATCCTCTGCCGTCCCCTTTTCCTTCTGCCCCCAAACCCTCCCAGCATCAGGGTCTTTTCCAATGAGTCAACTCTTCACATGAGGTGGCCAAAGTACTGGAGTTTCAGCTTCAGCATCAGTCCTTCCAATGAACACCCAGGACTGATCTCCTTTAGGATGGACTGGTTTGATCTCCTTGCAGTCCAAGGGACTCTCAAAGTCTTCTCCAACACCACAGTTCAAAAGCATCAATTTTTCGGCGCTCAGCTTTCTTCACAGTCCAACTCTCACATCCATACATGACCACTGGAGAAACCATAGCCTTGACCAGACGGACCTTTGTTGGCAAAGTAATGTCTCTGCTTTTTAATATGCTATCTAGTTTGGTCATAACTCTCCTTCCAAGGAGTAAGCGTCTTTTAATTTCATGGCTGCAGTCACCATCTGCAGTAGGTCAATCTAAATCAAGGTGTTGGTGTTGTTTAGTTGCTAAGTGGGGTCCAACTCTTCATAAACGCATGGACTGTAACCCACCAGGCTCCTCTGTCTATTGGATTTCCCAGGCAAGAATACTGGAGCAGATTGCTGTTTTCTTTTCCAGGGAAATCTTCCCAACCCAGAGATCAAATCTGCATCTTTTGCATTGGCAGGTGAATTCTTTACCACTGAGCCACCAGGGAAACCCAAATCAAGATATAAAAACATTCAAAAAAGTTTTTGACAGAATGAACTTTAGTTGCGATGCTTTATTGGATGCCATCTAACATCTTTTAGAAACTGACTTTATTTCATTTGTTTATTTGTTGCACAAACAGAAGTGATATCATGACTGTTTTAGATAATGCTTGTTTATGTAATAAGATATAGCTGTGCAGTGGGTCCCAGGAACATTATTATATTTGTTCGCTTCTGTTTTCCCAAACAGACAAAAGAAGCAAAACATACTTGTACATTTTTAACGTTTATTGTAGCTTTTGGATTGCCATTCAAATTGAATCAATTTCAACACAGCAGGACATTTCTAAATTCAATCCTACAGCACTTTAGTAAATGAAAACTATATTTTTCCATGAGTCATTCTTTGAATTACAAAATGTTCATCATCCAGGAGGGTTTATTGTATCCATAAAACTAATGCAACACAATAATAGGTGTTAATGCCTGCAGTAGCCGGCTGTTTATTTGGTAACATTCAATCCTGAAAGGTTAGTGCTTGATGCTTTTATATGTTGTCTAACATTTCAAAGTGTTCATGCTATCAAGTGTTTAGTCAGTGGGTCAGGTTTTTTTCTTGCTATTCTCCAGAGCAAAAAAAGCCCTGTTTATTTTTCTTTAAAATCAACATGGTGAAATGGAGGACTTTAAAAAAAGAAAAGCAGCTGCTAGGATCTCAGTGGTAATCATGGTTTTTTCCATCTAGGTTCAGCTTCTCATTTTGGATACACTCCATCCTCTCCTGCTTTGACTAAGTAGAAACTCTTAAAGATGGAAAGTGGCCATCTTTAGATGATTATAAAGTCTATCAAATAAATAGCATTCCAGACTATTAAGACAAATAGATAGGAGTTATATTTTAACACTCTGCATAAACTAAAGGGTTTGCCCCACTTAAACCAAACTTTTCTTTACTTCAACTGAGAAAAGATAAAGTATACATAATGTTTTTATGACCATATTACTACCAGTTTTTCTAAACTGATATGCTTGATCTCCAAGTAGAAACAAAATCAGTTATTCAAAAAAAAAGACATTTTTTTGAGAATTAAACAGATAATTTATATCGTTAATTATGTCAAATTTTAGTTCTTTATTAATTTATTTTGCCTCACAAATACATTTAATATGACTAGAAATCAAGACAAAAGTTCCACTATAGACATTTTTATTATTGGATCAAAAGCAACAATAATACTAATATACAGACCAATTAAGCAGAAAATCTCAATAGAGATGTTTCTTGAATTTTGACAAAATAAATGTAAAACATTTTGGGTGAAACATATGAGAGTTGATTAGTTAATTTATTCAGTATACATATTTTAGGCTATTTAAAGCAGAAGGGGGACATTCACTGGGACTGCAAAGTAGAGATGGTGGCAGAGGAAGAGCGGATACAGGAGGATGGAACAGAATAGGTGATGAAGCTGGATGGACACCTGGGAGGCAGGAAAGTCAGGGGATGGTAAGCACTGTGGGCAAGAATAAAATGGACAGAATTGGGAAATACAGTAAGTTCCCTTCATACGAATGATGTATTGTGTTAGTTGGATACCTAGCTAAACACTCAGAGTAGACCTAGCTCATATATATTACAGGTATATAGTACTGTAATAGGTTTATAATACTTTTAACACAAATAATACATATATAAAAATGCACAAAAATAAGCATTTTTAATCTTATAGTACAGTACCTTGAAAAGTACAGTAGTACAGTACAATGGATGGCATACAGGGGCTGGCCACATAGTCACATCTTTGAAAGTTCCCACCTTAAAGGTTCATATGTAGGGGACTTACTGTATGTACTTTATCATCTGAATCTGGACACTTCTGAGAATTGAAATAATATGCTGGGACAACAGGCGTAAACTGAACTTCTCTGGGCAAAGGAGACTTAAGGAAAGCATAGACAGAAATCATAGAACAGATCATTTCAGCCATGAGTAAACTTAAAGGGTGAGATAAAATGATAGGAAAAAATATTTTGAGAGAAAAAAAGAACAAAATGAAAGAGGATTAGCCCAGGTTTTAAAATGTATTCTAGAGCAACAATAAATTAACCAGTGTGGTATTAGTGGATGTTAGTCACCCCAACTTCCACTAAAGACTGTTAAATCTGTTTCCAGCTCAGCTAAGTGTTGCGACACCTGGACTCTATTGAATTAGGCTGTACTACACAGCCACACTCGAAGCATTTCATAGCAAGTAAAATCTTGTGTGTGATGTCACTCAATATTTTACTCTTTCATTAATTGAATAAAATGTTTTCTTATATGGAATTTTAGATCACAGGGCTCTCAATGAAAGAGTAGGTATATACCGGCATTGGCATACACTGGTGGTGAGCTCTATACAATTTATATATTTATATATAGTTATACAGTATATATCTTTACATATGAAGTTTAGAAACTCCCAAAACTATGTATGTACACATATACTGGATTTGAGATGGCTACTTCTTATAGTATCTCACCACAAAAATTAACATTATAACACCAAAAGGCAATGCTGCAAAACAGACTACCAAGGAAATTTGATCTGAACCTCCACTATCCCATGGTCTGGCTTCAACCAACAATGATGAGTGAGTGTCTGAAGGAATGGATGAACCACAAAGCCGCCACATAAATTCCACATATTCCATAATTCTACATAAATTTTTCCTCTCAAGTGGGGATTTGGGGTGTAATAATAAAAAATTATTGATTAAAAGAAAGATCTTTGCCTTTTCATATCGATACAGATATAATATTATCAAATGCATATGAATCAGAGTCCTGCATATAATCCCAGATATGTGTAGAATCATATGAAGAATGGGCATATTTCATTCATTGATTCATTGATGGTTATTTCTTTATAGCATTCTATAGTAGGCATATTCTTAAGCAATGCTTTATGAATGACAACTTTATAAATAACTGCAATATTTATTTCAGACTGAAAAATAGCCTTGCCAAAAGAGATTTAAAATTTTCTGGTTCAGACTCAAGTATCTTCACAAATATTTATAATTAACTTTCTAATGTCTTTAAAGGGGTTTGGTTCAAATAAACAACAAAAAATAAATAACAAAAGTTGTTTCAATTTTGGATGGAGTTCCAATTCAATAGTATTAAATGATTCTGGAGATGTATAAAACAAATCATTGCTGTGAGAGCAAACAACAATAATTTCTTGCATCTATATAGACGATGTAGCTTTTATATTCTGCGGGTGGACACTGGCCATAAACTAAGCTGACAAATTCCTATCTCCCCTTCAGCAGCCCTTCCTCCAAAGCATTTGCTTGAGGATAATGGCCATGGTCCATACTCAGCCATCACAGTGCAGACAATACAGCTTCACTCCAGTTTCCGCACATGCTCTTGACCTTGAGATGTCTGAGCATTTTAAATCAAATCTCCCAGCTTTTTCCTGGAATAACTTTGATATTTACTTTGCTCTGTTTTTACCTGAGAGTAAAGCAGAGTGAGAGCGGTGAGGACAGTGAGACTTGTTCCAAATTAGCCTTGTCCTGAAATCACTTGGACTATTACCTTGGGCTCAGAAAGAATATGCAACTGAGGCAGAGTGTCGTCCTCCCTCTGCTGGGCCCACATGACCTTGTGTTTTATTCTTCTGACAGCAGCGAACATTCATTTTTGTTTAACGAACCCTGACTATGCTATTTGTCTTGCCCTTGTGGTCTTTGACTTGGTGATTCACATGAGGTCAGGTTTCCTTGATGGCTCAGTGGGTGAAGAATCCACTGGCGATACAAGAACTGCAGGAGATGTGGATTCAGTCCCTGGGCTGGGAAGATCCTCTGGAGAAGGAAATGGAAACCCACTCCAGGATTCTTGCCTGGAAAATCCCATGGACAGAGGAGCCTGGTAGGCTACCGTCCATGGGGTCACAGAGAGAGTGAGCACACGAGCACATACATACATATGAGGTCATGACTTAGTATGTGCAAACACATACAAAAAGACAGACAGGACAATTAAAACCAAATGCAAACTCAAGCGTTTAACCATTCTCTCAGGTGCATCATCATGCTTCAGAGATGGAAGAGTGTTATACCTCAGGAATGGAATGTTGTTTTCCTGTGTATTCCAGCATTTTCACATGGGAGTCATTTTTCTGAGCCAAAACATTCTACAGATCTCTGTAATGAAAAATTTTTAGTATCTCTTGATTGAGAAAATAAAACGCTAACATTGACAGTATATTTACGTAGCTGCTACACACAAAAAAAGTATTATGTATATGCATTTGTATTATGTATGTTTTGTGTATGTATATGTATATATACATATATATCATTTATCAGCAAGTTCAGTTTAGATATGTTTTATGAACTCCTTGAAATTACCCTTTATCCCCAGGGGTTTGAAGCCTATGGACTGGGGACAGCTGATTTATGGGCGTGACACAGCCACTGTTAGATCACCCAGCAGGCTGGTGTGATTGCTTTGCCCCTACATGATGCTGGGCATCTCAAGTGGTTATGTCTCTGTTTAGAGGCCTGAGCTTTGCCATAACTCCCTGGGAAACTACATGTTTTTGTGCTTTTACTCTTCTTGGTCCAATGAAACATCAAGTTCACTCCACAATATCAAAATCGGATTTGAGATTATCTCACAAATGTCAACATGAGATGTTGACAAATTGCTTCTGTCTTCGGGCTGTGTGTACTGTTATCTATTTAGTCAGAAATTTCAGAGAAATACTGAGTCAGAGGAAAAATCTTTTTTTAAATTTTATTTATTTATTATTAAAATTTTTTTTTTATCTGGGCCATTTTTAAAGTCTTTAATAAATTTGTAATGATACTGCTTCTGTTTTATGTTTTTTGGTCATGGGGCACATGGGATCTTGGGCTTCCCAGCTGACACTAGTGGTAAAGAAGCTGCCTGCTGATGAGTGAGATGTAAGAGACTCAGGTTCAATCCCTGGGTGGGGAAGATCCTCTGGAGGAGGGCATGGAAACCCTCTCTGGTATTCTTGCCTGGAGAATCCCATGGACAGAGGAGCCTGGCGGGCTACAGTCCATGCAGCTGCAAAGAGTCAGACACGACTGAAGTGACTTAGCACACACGCATGCATGTAGGATCTTAGTTCCCTGACCAGGAAATCAAACCCACACCCCCTGTCTTCGAAGGCAAAGTCTTAACCACTGGGCCACCAGGGAAGTCCCTGGAACATTCTTTTTCATTCCCACCTGTGTCTGGGTATTACATACAGGCAGAGAGTCACCCAAGGGGAGGCTTTTTACTTCCCCATAGAGAGATAGCTTCTCCACACAGTCCTGAGGCTGAGGAAACCACTGTTACCAAGAAACCTCTTCCTCTGTCCCCCTCTGGATTCTGTCTAGCACCTCTGCAGGGAGATGGGATATACTCACTTCATCAGTGCCTACAAGCTCGACAGCCCTCTCAATCTCTGTCACTACTTCTGAAGCACAAAAATACAGTCTCCCAATGTAGTAGCATTCCTTCTTGTATATAAACAGAGATCCTGCTATTCTTATATGAAAAGGGCAGTAGATATTAATGCAGGTCTTTTCCCCTGAGAAGTCATATTCATAGCTAATTGATACAGTTGATGTTTAGTTGCTCAGTCAAGTCTGACTCTTTTGTGGCCCCATGGACCAAAGGCTTCTCTGTATTCTCTTTCAGTTCAGTTCAGTTCAGTCACTCAGTCGTGTCTGAGTCTTTGTGACCCCATGAATCGCAGCACGCCAGGCCTCCCTGTTCATCACCAACTCCCGGAGTTTACTCAAACTCATGTCCATCGAGTCAGTGATGCCATTCAGCCATCTCATCCTCTGTCGTCCCCTTCTCCTCCTGCCCCCAATCTCTTCCAGCATCAGGGTCTTTTCCAGTGAGTCAACTCTTTGCATCAGGTGGCCAAAGTACTGGAGTTTCAGCTTCAGCATCAGTCCTTCCAATGAACACCCAGGACTGATCTTTAGGATGGACTGGTTTGATCTCCTTGCAGTCCAAAGGAACTCTCAAGAGTCTTCCCCAACACCACAGTTCAAAAGCATCAACTCTTGGGTGCTCAGCTTTCTTCACAGTCCAACTCTCACATCCATACATGACCACTGGAAAAACCATAGCCTTGACCAGACGGACCTTTGTTGGCAAAGTAATGTCTCTGCTTTTTAATATGCTATCTAGGTTGGCCATAACTTTCCTTCCAAGGAGTAAGCATCTTTTAATTTCACCATCTGCAGTGATTTTGGAGCCCAAAAAAATAAAGTCTGACACTGTTTCCACTGTCTCCCCATCTATTTCCCATGAAGTGATGGGACCAGATTCCATGATCTTAGTTTTCTGAATGTCGAGCTTTAAGCCAACTTTTCCACTCTCCTCTTTCACTTTCATCAAGAGGCTTTTTAGTTCCTCTTCACTTTCTGCTATAAGGGTGGTGTCATCTGCATATCTGAGGTTATTGATATTTCTCCCGGCAATCTTGATTCCAGCTTGTGCTTCTTCCAGCCCAGCGTTTCTGATGATGTACTCTGCATTCCTCTTTAGTTCTTAGTAATAATGGTGATGATGGCTGATATTTATCTCATGCCTACTCTGAGCCAGGCAGTCATCACACAGAAGCTTCCATGGATGTAAAGCTCGAAACACCCCATGGAATCAGTGCTATTGTCGGTTGCAAGTCACAGATGAGGAACCTGAGGCTTAGAGAGGTTGAGTAGCCTCTGAAAGCGTGCAGCAGGTTAATGGTAAAGCCAGTTTCCGACTCATACTGCTTCAGAGCAGGAACTTTTAATTACTTTGCCACAGAATTAATATCCCATTTGGGAATGATGCATAAAGCCCAGAACAGCTAAACCATTTGCTCTCAATAGAGGTGAACTGAAGTAATTTAGAGAATACAAAACCAACACCTTAGGAGGTGCTTTACTACCGCATCTTTAGCAAGATACAGAAAGCAATTAGGATTGAACATGCATGGTGCATATGTATAATTGATTTATAGACACAAATCATTATATAATATTAATGTATATGCTGTTTATATATTAATTATATATTTCTAATTCCAACTATCAAGTTAGAATTTCTTTCTTTTTAATCTCAGCCTTGCTAAAGATGTTTATATTGTCTTTAATAACTGTTTGAGACCCTGTAGCCTCTAATATTACCATTGTTACCTTAATATAGTAGAAAACATGTAAATAAGGGATTTAAAAATAATTTATCTTTTTGTATTTCTCAAAGAGACACTCAGAAAATTGAGCTTTGAAAAAGTAATATTATTGCAAAGTGGCATCTTCTTCAACACTGCTATCTCAAGTAATATTTTTAACCCAGATTTTGAAGAACAGATAGAAGAATATCTAATATGCTCATTGAAAATATTATTTCCAGGAAAAAAGATTACTTCCTGATAGAATTTATAAAGAATAGGGAAAACTACTCATAATAATTCTGATTGACAGATAATCCATATGACAGCTCTTTTCACAATAGATCTTTCTTATCATATTTACACTTTTATTAAGAGATGACTGTTTCACATTCTGTAAAACTGAGGACTTAAAAGTTAATAACTAGAAAGCAGGATGCTCTTTTAATCACAAAATTCAGGTTTCCAATGGTGTGGTTACATGTATTTTCTGAACAAATAAACTTTAACCTTGAGACTTTGTTTCAATACCTGCCTCATAAGAACTGTCCAGTAAAGACATATTTCTTTCCATGCTAAGGAGCTTTTAATTCATTATTTGAAACCTAATGACTATTTCAACATTTGCCTTAATAAGAATAATTTAGCAAACAGAAATTTATCTCTGCATGTTAACCAAAAATCCTATAACCATTGCTAGAAAACTCTCTATATATGAGGATATGAGCAATTAATAAGAACACAAAATTACCCCCAAATAGCCCCTCCATATTTTTAAAACATGTCTGCCATAAATGATTTTATTGAATTTTTCTCTTCAAATTTTTGGGTAAAGCAAGGGGAAAAACCTGGTTTTGGAACCGTTTTGCATAACACATGTATTCTGAAAAGATGGCTAAGCATTAGATTTTATAAATGGCTTCATCATTTTAGACTGAACAAGGGAATTCCAGGGCTAATTATTTAGGGAAAAAATGCAAACCTAATTTTTCTATCTTGTTTCATTTGGTTGAGACTGCAGATGTTGGATTTGTACCAAATGAGGTCAGCCTTAACCCAGAAAAAAACAGATGTCTATAAATGGTGTTAGACAACTTGGTCATTGCACTGCTTTCATTGGACTATCTTTGGGCTCTGGATTAAATTTAGTCCTTGCTTTTGGTTACTGAATCAGATGCTTAGTCTGAACTATTGCAATTTTTCTTCTCTCTCTCTCTCTCAGCATACATGCACACACACACACATATACACACACACAGAGAATATTGTACCAAACTGACCCAAAGCCTGGCATTCTGTGTGTCTCCATTAAACAACACAAGTTAAAAATTAAACAAATCCCTAGGCAAGAGTCTCTCAGGATATTACTCTCTGATCATATCAACACAACAATGTGTGGAACATCGTAGACAATTGGTTTTCAGATTTACGCTCAACACACCTTAATTAAATCACAGGATGCTTTGGCCTCTATACTGAAGCTCACAGCATTCAAATAATATTCTTTGCTTTTCCTGAGGACTTGGAACTGACACCTTTTCCATGTCACTGCTCATTTTATTCCTACTTCATCTTTGATTTTGTCCCAGGTATAATGACTATGTAATAAGGCCAACATGCCAATTGATGAAGCCACAAGTTAGAGTAATGATTTTTTTTGTAGCCTTTATTTTATATTTATTTTGCCACAAGTCTCTGACTAAGCCTAAGCAATACTGTCTCTGAAATAGACAGGAATTATTCTTGATTCTTCCATTTCTCTCATCCAGTCCATCACTCAATGAATCATTTAGTATGAGAGATTTAACTTCTAAATTAAAACAACGACCCCCTGTCTCTCCTTCCTTATGCACATGGTACTTGTTCAGACCTTTATTATCTTTGATACAGTTCACTTCAGTTCACTCACTCCGTCATGTCCAACTCTTTGTGACCCCATAGACTACAGCACGCCAGGCCTCCCTGTCCATCACCAGCTCTCAGAATTTGCTCAAACTCATGTTCATCAAGTCAGTGATGCCATCCAACCATCTCATCCTCTGTCATCCCCTTCTCCTCCCACCTTCAATCTTTCCCAGCATCAGGATCTTTTCCAATGAGTCAGTTCTTTGCATCAGGTGGCCAAAGTATTGGAGTTTCAGCTTCAGCATCAGTCCTTCCAATGAATATTCAGGACTGATTTCCCTTAGGATGGACTGGTTGGATCCCACTTGCAGTCCAAGGGACTCTCAAGAGTCTTCTCCAAGACTCTTTGACACAGACTACTGAACTATTTTCCTTTCCAATCTCTCTTCTTATATTCCCTCTCTTTCATTGCCAGAATGATCTATGAACAATATAAATTTTAAAACTTTTGATGGCATAGGATATATATGAGTTTCCTGGATATCACACAAGTGGATGTATTATCAGAATCTTTGTTCTGTCTTCTTGCAGGAATAGGGTGTTAATAAGAAAATATTCATTAAAGATACATAGTCTATTTATATGTCAAAAAGTCATAGTATTATAGTCATTGTGCTTAGGTAGAATGTTAACCTCAGCTATAGAATTGTCAAACCCTTTAAACCTTTGAATTCTCTTTATTTCTTGGCTTGAACCCATATCCATCGCTGTTCCATGACTTTTTTTTAAACTCATGGCTACATGGAGGAGGTTGTGGGTGGGGCATATCCTTCTCAACCATCAGTGTTTATGGTTGCTATAGATGACTACACCTTTTCCAGTGGTTCAGTAATACATACTCATCAGTGGCATGTGGTAAGTTTTTCCCCCACGTGTACATGTAACGGAGGACAGGTATCATCAGAGTGGCTGGGAACCGTTGAGTGAAATTCATCAACACGCTGATACTACTTTCCCATGAAGTCATCCTTCAGATAAGAACCTTCTGGCTGCAGCATCTGCGGAAGACATGACTCTCTAACTGAGCACACACTGCAGGCACATGTGCCTAGGAAAAGGGTAAAAAAACACTCAGAGGGGGTCACACAGCACCCTTTATCCATCACTTTATCACACCGCATGGTAGTTCTGTGTTTACAGAAAGAGCAGTAAATTGAAGTCAGAACTAAGGGATTTCCATACCTCAAAAATCAGTTATTAACTGTTCAAAGAAAATTATTCTATAATGTGTAACCTCAGTGCAACTGACATAGATATTATCCTCCAAGTTAAACTTTACTTGTATTTCTGAAAGATGCTAGCTCAGGAAAATTCCACTGTTGGATGTTTTACCTTATCAGCATATTAAGGTTCTAGTTAATCTCAGTATAAGTAATGCCTCAAATATTTCTATTACTCTGGTATTCTTCCCTTTTTAGAGTTCTCATTCTTGCAGTTGTTTGAGAAGGTACAAAGCCCATTGTCAGAACTTTCCCCTTGCTTTCCAAATTAACTTGCGATGTTAATGTCCACGATTAAATGAAAACAGAATACCACTGGCATTTCCTTTAGCCTGAGCGTTGTCTCCAGCCTCTCGGAGGTCAGCCCCCATTGCAGCCTGTTCTTCCTGTGAAAACTACTTCAAGACACAATCCTTGCTCCATGGGAAGGTGTTAATATAGTCATCATTAACTACTATTATTCCCTTTAATCCGGCAGCCTGTTTATTCTTGACAACTGCTGAATATACTAATAGCTGGAAAGGTGACTAAATCTCTTCTCAGAGTTTGTATTGAACTCAGAACCCACCGATGCATAAAATTACCCATTTTCTTTAAGTATATTTCCTTATGCACGAGTTCAGGGGAATCTTTCTTTTCCACCTGCTTCCCATAACAAATTTCACAAGAAAATCACTATGGAACCCATTAGAGTATTAGTTTTACTCAATTTCATTAAATGAGATCACTCTGACTAATTCAAAACTTTTGGGGGGAGAGCTAATGATCATTTGATCCTTCTTCAGAGATGAATAATTATGGCCATACCTTTTGTTGAGATTTCAAATCACTCCAATACGGTCTTTTCATCAATCTTACTATTTACAGTCCAGTTGAAGGTAGTAATCAAGCTTTTTCATTAAGAATACTTTAGAAAGGAAAAGAAAAGCTATAGCCTGCCTACATTTGACTTTTCTGAAAAAATTATTAATGTTACAGTGTGCTGAAGTCACAATATTCCAATTTCTTATTGTTACGGCCAAGTTCTCAGAGAAGACCCCTGGTCCTTCCCTCTCAGCTGCCTTGTCTGGGCCAATCACGGTCAAAGTGCTGTCTGGGGCCAAGATCACTGAGACCTGGATGCTGAGCAAGATCCCTGCCAGGGCGCTGGGATGACATTACAGGGTTCCTGACTGGTGTGGGCCTCTCACCATGATGCCCCCCCAGGCCCCAGGACCCCTGCCACCTGGGGCACAGACGTCATGCCGCTGCTGCACTTTCCTCCATAGATCTCGCCTCTCTGGTTATCTGTCCCCAGCTTTATGCCTGAGGCTGGAGCGTAGGCCGAGCTGGGGTATGGGGCCAGGGAAAGTGTGAACCTGGCTTTTATTTAATTCTTTTTTTTAAAATTAATTATTTTTGGCTTCACTGGGTCTTCGTTGCGGCACAGGGGCTGCTCTCTAGCTGTGGTCCGTGGGCTTCTCATTGTGGGGGCTTCTCTTGTTGCAGAGCATGGTCTCTAGGTGGTGCCAGCTCAGTAGTCGTGGTACATGGGCTTAGTTGCTCTGTGGTTTATGGGATCTTCCTGGACCAGGGATCGAATCTGTGTCTCCTACATTGACAGACCACCAGGGAAGTCCCCTATTTTTTTTTTTTTAATCTTTATTGGAATGGTTTAGTAGAGTTAGGTGTTCTGACAGTAGGAGATTGCTTGAACAGGCATTGAGTTGAGAAGATGCTATGTGGTCAAAACAATGTCCACTACACCTTGACCTTAATATAATTAGCTGCCTTTGCTTCAGTGACATCACCTTTTCGGCCTGTCACTCATAAGAGGTTGGATCATGGTCAGAATTTTGGTCTCCAGTGAGCCCTAATCCACTCTTCTTTCTTTTCTGTCTTGGGTTCTTGGAAGCATGCAACTGGTAAACCATATTTTGTGGTCTGCATGTGCTAAGTCATTTCAGTCATGTTTGACTCTTTGCGACCCCATGGACTGCCACCCGCCAGACTCCTCTGTCCATGGGGATTCTCCAGGCAAGAATACTGGAGTAAGTAGCCATGCCTTCCTCCAGGGGATCTTCCCAACCCAGGGATCGAACCTGGGTGTCCTGCATTGCAAGCGAATTCTTTACTGTCTGAGCCATCAGGGAAGCCCAATCATATTTTATTAGGTCGAAAATCAAAGGTAAATGTGCCATGTGATCAGAGAGAGAAATCATTTAAAACCTGATGCTCTGGAGGTACTAGGCAGGGTAGAAACAGAACCGGCCCGAGAACCAGAAGGTATGCGTGGGCCAGGCTCTGAGGAGCTCACAGTATATGTGAGGGCTCCCTTCAGTCTCTTCTTCAGGAAGGTGCCGGGCTGGGATGAGACAGTCTCCAGATCCCTGTCCTTCTCTGACAGTCTATGATTTTCAAGTTACAGTGTCTGCCGCAGCCATGGGTGTGACGTCTGGGATGATGGCGCGCTTTGTCCTCTTAATGGGGACTGAGGCGGCAGCTCCGTTTGGCATAAGCTGAGCTGTATCAGCACAATGGAGCGGATTGGCTGGGCCCCAAAAGCAGACCCCAGAGAGATATTGATTCTGACAGGCAAACAATTAAAGGGGGAAATTGGTGCCTTGTGGATAAGACATCTGTGTGCCTCTGATATCCTCGACTGAGTCTCCAGGGGAACGTGTGGCTTAATTGGAAAGGACGGAGCTGCCCTGGGTTAAGACCAACCTCAATGGGGCTGGAGATGATGTCTGGGGAACTGGAAGGATGCGGTGAGATTTTCAAATCTATTTTTGAAGACTTCCAATAGCAGAAATGACTATCTCTCTTTGTTTCTTACTTCTGCAGCCAAGTTGTATGTTGGAAAATTAGTCAAAATCTAATTTTAATGTTATGTGACTATGCCGGGGGCCATGAAGCATTTGGGAGATCTTACTCCCACTTTCCACACCCCACATGCCCTGCCAACATTTGCTTCTGCGTTTGATCCTTTTGCTCTGTTCTTTTTCATCTTTCCTCCTTTAACGTGTTCCTACACTGTTTTCACTCTTTGGAAATATGCACACGTATATTCCCTCCCTTGCAGACTGTCATGATATCCATAAATGAGGTGCCGAGGGGCCCAGATGTCTCAGGATCACAGCAAAGGATGAAGTTTAACAAACACAAGCCCTTCTATTGGGTGTGTTTCAGCATCAGCCTTCAGTCCCTGGCACCTCACCCTGGATGTAGCAAAGGGTGCGGTGTTTGCTGTATTTAAACCTGTCCACCCTGCTTCAACCCTAGCAGCTCAGTGGTAAAGAATCTGCCTGCCAATGCAGGAGACACTGATTTGATCCCTGGGTTGGGAAGATCCCCTGGAGAAGGAAATGGCATTCTGTTTCAGTATTCTTGCCTGGGAAATCCCACAGACCCAAGAGCCTGGAGAACTACTCCATGGGTTGCAAAAAATTCAGACACAACTCAGCAGCTAAACAACAAAAAGGGCAATAATAACTTGCTTCAACCAGGCTCGAGGGTGTAAACGTCAGCACCCTACATCAAACCTTCCTACCACACACGTGTCTCTAGTACATGCGTGAATCAGCTCGAGTTGCCAGAACAAAATACCAGAGAGTGGCTGTCCTAATGATAGAACCTTCTCTGACAATTCTGCAGGAATCAAGGTGCTGGCTCTTCTGGCTTATGGAAGGTCACTCTGGCTATTTCCTCACCTGGTCTTTCTTTGGTGTGTGCACTCAGGGATGGGGTGGGGAAGAATAGACTTAGTGAATCCCATCATGAGGGCTCCATCCCCACACTCTAACCTAGCCCTAATCGCCTCCCAAAGGCCTCATCTCAAAACACCATTTCATCTCTGTTTAAAGCTTCAGCCTGTGAATGGTGGGAGTGGGGGAGGTATACAATGCAGTCCATAATAGTCGAGGACAGCATAAGACAGTTCATTGCCGAAGTCTAATGGGACCTGCCTCTTATCCTTTTTCCTCATGATGTATCAGAAATCTTTGTATTGAATACGTTCCCTCATTTCTTGCAGAATTGTCTCTTTATTCCTGCCTTCCACATACAGCAACCTGAGCAAACCCAAGATGAGTCGCTTCACTGATCTAGATGACATCTGGTCAGAGTATATGGACCAGAGAAGGATACATTCTATACTTCCCTTATTCTTGTGTCTTGATATAGTTGCCCTTTTCCTTGCTCAAAATTGCTGTTCCCTTTTTGTGTGTATGTGTTAAACTATAAATAATATTTACCATTTAGCTATTTTTAAATATATAGTTCTTCAGCGGCATTAAGTACATTCACATTATTGTGCAAACCATCACCACCAGCCATCTCCAGATCTCTTTCCTCTTCCAAAACTGAGAGTCTGCCCCCAACAAAATATTAATTCTTCTTCCCTACCCCACCCCCAGAACCACCATCCTATTGTCTGTCTCTGTGAATGCAACTAGTCTAGATATCTCATATAATCATACAGTATTCATCCCTTGTGACTGATTTCTTTCACTCGGCACAGTGTCTTCAAGGCTCATCCACCTTGTGGTGTACACCAGAATCTCCTTCTTTTTAAGGCTGAATGATATCTATTGTACAAATACACCATATTTTGCTTACCTAGTCACGGACATTTGGATTGCTTCCACATTTTGGCTATTGTGTATACTGATCCTATGAACACAGGTCTACAATCAGAGCCCTCATTAATAAAACAAAAATTTTGGAAATCTGCCACGGCTCTGAGGAATAACTGATGCTGATTGCTTGGCGTTTGTGGAAAGGAAATTCTGTAGAACTTCCTGAGTGGATATTTTAGATTATGCCCAACCTTTGCCCCTTAAGGATACCTGACTTGATTCTAAAACATTGGCAACTTCAAAGTTCTTTCAGAGATGTATATTTTCTTATAATAAAGATTTTAATCGTTTTCCTTCTGTACACTCAGGATAATCTTCTAAGACAATTGAAATGTTCTAGTTCACTTTGATGCTTAAACTTTCTGGTGTAAGCAAGAGTAAAGAAATTAACTTGGTATCAGATTTAACATAAAGCATGAAAATAGGTTTTTAAAAATGGTTTCTTAGATTAAATTCTGGGAGGTACTTCTGTATACTTTCACTTAATTTTTTTGTTGCCTGGCGCAAAAGAGAAATACTAGAAGGGACAGAATTTTCAACTCGTAACATTTGAGATCTGAAGGAATTTTAGAGACAGTCTATCTCAATTCCTTTATTTCATAGTTGACCAAACCCAGACAGCTTATATGATTCTTTTTCACTCTATTGTTTTATTCATCATTCATTCAATATTTGAGGGTCAACTATATATGATGCACTGTCTCTAAGACTATAAAACATACAAAAGTGCTTACAGTTTTGTTCTTATCCTTAAAGAGTCTTACTTCTAGCAGGACAGACATGCTAGGCATTGAAATTCAACAAATACAGAGTCACGACTGTGTTCAGGCCAGTGTGCCCTGGATTGAAGAAGATATAACGAGGCAGAGCCAGAGTCAGTGAGTGTGGAAGCCAGCGGTGAGAGAAGGCACACACTCTGGACTGTGAGAGAGGGCCAGGTGAGGTCTTGGGGCACATGAGGACTTGACGGAGGTGGGAATACACTAGGGGAAAATAAGTGACCTTAAAAAATGTTTTTATTTATTATTATTATTTTTAATTGGAGTATAATTGCTTTACAATGTTGTATTAGTTTTCTGCTATACAACTTGAGCCAGCTATATGTATGGCTACATCTGATACAGTGGACATGAACTTGGGGAAACTTTGGAAGATGGTAGGGACAGGGAGGCTTGGCACGCTGCAGTCCATGGGGTCGCAGAGTCGGACACGACTGGGTGACTGAACAACAACAGTAGATACATCCCGTCCCTCTTGGACTTCCTTCCCACCTCAGCTCCCCATTCCACCCTCCAGGTCATCACAGAGCCCTGAGCTGAGCTCCCTGGGCTATGTAGCAGCTTCCCGCTAGTCATTTCACATGATGGTTGTAGATCCGCCAATGCTACTCTCAGCTCATCCGTCCCTCTCCTTCCCCACCACCCCCATGTTCACAAGTCTGCCCTTGACATCTGCGTCTCTATTTCTGCCCTGCAAACAGGTTCATCAGTGCCATTTCTGAGAGAGTTAGTACCTGTCATAGGTTTCAGAGGATGCGGATCAGCTGAAGAGGCAAAGATGAGAAAGCTGAGGACGTGATCAGGACAGGAAGTCAGGAAAGAGGGAGGCTTCTGTGGGGGGGTAGGGGGGGTGGGTAGACTCAGGAAGGGAGCATGTGTGGAGGAGTCTCTTTGCTGGACTTTCTCCTTAGGCTGCAGAGCTAGAAGGATCAGGTCTGATCCTGGCTCACCCTCGGGATCCTTATTTAGAACCGCCCAATGTGAATGGTTCCTGCCACACTGGGTAGTTGTGGAGATCAAAGGAGACAAGGAGGCAGCCTCTGTGAAGCGCTTCCTGGTGCCTGGAACACAGGGACACTCTGTAAACGGGAGCCCTGGTGATGACTTTTGAAAGAGCATTTCAATGTCAGTTGAAGTAAAGTGAATTGAATACACTGAATCCACTTGAAAATGGGTAGCCATTAGTGGATTTCGTACAAATGAATGCTATGCTAATAAACACATTGTTTAAAAAAATTAATCTGCCAGGGTTAGGGGTGGAAAAGAAGAAAAGCAGGAGGTAGAATGTGTGTTAGGTGGTAACTGTGACAGTCCAGGAGACAAGTGAGTAACCAAAACTTTAGTACGTCTCATGGAGAGGCAGTAATAATCAATAGATTAGAAAGATGTTAAGGAAACCAAACTGGCGGCCGGGAGAGGAGGAGGATAGAACACATGATTGGGCAGAGTAGAAGAAAGGAAAAAAACAAATATTTAGCAACAAGGTGAGAAACTGAGAGGGGGACTCTGAAAGATAGACTGGGGTTCAATGCGATGACATTGGCTTAAACATGCTGAACCCAAAAGGCCGGTGGAGATGTCCTTTAAGCAACCCGCAGGAGACGCAAATGCTAGGGACAGGGCAGGCAAGGTGAAGACCAAGAAGCAGAGGCTGGGCTTCATAACTGTGAAATTACTAATGACTTTGAACAAACAGCAGATGGCAAATATGGAAACCAAGTTTGAAATGTCGTAGAATGAGTGAATGATGAGGTCATGGCAGTGATTTTTTTAAAAAATTGCAAGGGAAAAAAAGTTGGGTAGGGTGGTAGATACCTAGGAGCAGTTGAATTTTCTTTATTTTAACAGGGAAGGACCTTGGCATGTTTTTCCATATTTAGGAAGGTGCCAAGAAAGGGGGATAAATGGATAGTGTTTCCCAGAAGGTAAAAATGGTCAGAGCAAAGTCTTAGGGGAGGTCGAGGTGATTAAGGGTAGAAGACTAGATTCAACAGGTTAGTGACTTTCTCAGTGTTGTGTGCTGGTAGTGGAGTGGACTCACCCAGTGTGCTGGTTGGAGTGGAGACAGAGGCTCAGGCCCCACTGTGCGGAGCTAAGCCTTGAGCATCGGCTTGATTTCAACACCCAGTGATAGGGAAGAGAATTCCATAACATTGTTGGGGCAATTTTCAGGGGTCAGAAAAAGGCAGCAAAGCATACTCCAGAACTGAACAACATTATATTGGATTCCTACGGGTGCTGTAACAAACCATCAGAAATAGGTGACTTAAAGCATAGGAAACGTGTTCTCTCCCAGTTTTGGGAGCCTGAAGTCCAAAGCCAAGGTGTCGGTAGGCCAACTCCCTCTGGAGGGTGTAGGGGAGAATCAGCTCTTTCCTCCTCCAGCTCCTGGTAACTGCCCCCACTCCTTGTTGGTGGCTGCATCCCTCTCACCTCTGCCTTCATTTTCATCACCTTCTCTTTCCTGTGTCTTTCTCAAAACTCCCTCTGCCTCTCTCATAAGCATACATATAACTGCATTGGGATCCACCCAGAGAATCACATCTGCAAATACTCTTTTTCCAAATAAATTAACAGTTGCAGATTCTGGGACTCTGTACAAGGACTTATCTTTGCAAGTCACTGACACTCAGCAAAACATTTTACAGAGTAAGATTAACACAATAAGAATTCAGAATTAAGAAATCTGGACAAGCAACATGTTGGATGCTGGAGGACAAAAAAATCTAGAATGGTAGGTTTCATAAAATTTGTGCTTATCAAAATTATAGTGAAAACTTACAACAATGCAAAGTGTGTGTGTATGTGTATGTATGTGTGTGTGTGTGTATATAATTATATATATATATAACTATATATATATATATATATAATTCAGTAAAACAAAAAACAAAAAAGTAACTCTTTCTACCCAACTGTTGTTTATCCTTATGGATAAAAATTTTGAGGAAAAAAAATCACAGATACATAGTAGATTATTTGTTATTAAGGTCAGTAATCACATCTTACTGGTAACTCTCAGGAAGATGAAAATGATGCTAGCAACAATAATAAAAATACCCGAAGAATATTTTCCTAAAGTAGAAGGATCTTGCCACTCCTCAGGCTTTCCAAAACTTGCTAGGTTACAGTTCCCTGTGTTAAGAAGGCTAACCTGTTTTACTTAGGTTATAGTAGCTCATTTTGCTAAAATATAAAAAATAACATTTTCTCAAATCACTTGCAAGAAAAATATTTTTTAACAAACCTCAATGTTTCTAGTCCATAAATGTGCACACCGCCTGGCATGAGTTTACAGTGTCAAACTCTTAAATAGCAAAAATCACAGTCTAGGATGGCCCCTAAGTTGTGATTTCCCCTTCCTGAAACCAGACTGTGGTTGTTCATTAAGCAGTAGTTTTTCAGCTCTTCAAACAATCAAATCTTTATAACAGCCTCAGAACTGTGTGAAAGAGGGAAGTGTGTTTCTTCAAATACTGTGATTTGGTTTGCTCAAAGACTTCCTCAGTACACACAGCACCTTTTCTTGCCAGCCCATACAGAGTTCTACTAGCAGAAAGAAATGTTTTTGAGTTTTCTTTTTCCGTCACTTGAACTGTGAGTCTTTAAGCAAGGGAATACACCCACACTCTCACTCAACAATTACACTTTGTTCCACGGACTCTTCCCCTTGCTGAGGCCGTCTACTGGTCCCACTGCATGGCTAGCCTGTCTTTGCTAACGTGACCCCAGGGTACCTACAAACCCAGTTCGCACCTCCCAAGCAGCTCTTTCTATCTTGAGACTGACTGGAAGGTTCTTCCTCTATTCTGGGTTGTTCTTGAGTTGAAATCTATTTCTCTGCAGTTTTCAACCCGTTGGTCTAAGTTATACCATATGGGGCACATTGAATATGCACCTCTCATCAAACCACAGTTCATCGGATGTTTGAAGATGGTGACAATGTCCCTTCCTGCCATGCTGAGTTTGTTCCAGGCTAAGTGACCCAGATTGCGCTGAGCATCCTTTATGCCTCATGAGGCCCAGTTCTCTCATCATGATGTTTCCTTTCCTTGTTACAGATGTTCTAAGTCCCTTTGAGTGTGTGCTTCCCTGCACCAAATCCCATGTTCCAGATTTGGCCTGAGCAGTGTGGCTGGTGGGGCAGAACCAGATGGCACCACATTAATAGTATACATCTCTCAGTACAGCCTAAAATACCCTACCTTTTTGCTGTCTACCTCATTTTTTCTTTCAAAAGAGTTTCTAGTAGGGGTTTAAAACTCCTTAGGCATAGTCAGGGAACAGTCATCAGTCAGCCTAAATGCTTTCTCAGTTCATAATTTTCCATCTTTGCCTATGGACTTGCTGGGTCCACTTGTAACACATTGTATTTGCTTGCAAACACTTGTGTTTACCAGCTTGTCAGATGGTTTACCAAGAACAATAGTTACTTATAAGAAAAGGAATGTTAAGTGCCATGGATTGACTCAGAACTTTTAAACAGGAATGCTAAGTTGAAAGAGCTGCTTTTTTGTCCTTTTATGTTAAAATAAAAAGTTTTATCTGACATCAGTTGTAGCAATATTTTCTTAGATCAGTCTCCCAAGGTAAAAGAAATAAAAGTAAAAATAAACAAATGGGACCCAATCAAAATTAAATCTTTTGCAAAGAAAAGGAAACTATCAACAAAATGAAAGCCTATGGATTTGGAGAAAATATTTGCAAATGATGAAACAACAAGGGGTTAATTTCCAAAATATACAAACAACTCATACAACTCAATATTTAAAAAAAAGCAACCCAATCAAAAACATGGGCAGAAGGCCTAAATAGACATTTCTCCAGAAAATATATACAGATACCCAAGAGGCACATGAAAAGATGCTCAACATCACTAATTATTAGAGAAGTGCAAATCAAAACCCCCTCACATTGGTCAGAATGGCCATCATCAAAATGTCTACAAATAGTAAATGCTGGGGAGAGTGTAGAGAAAAGGGAACCCTTCTATACTGTTGGTGGGAATGTAAATTAGACCACCATGGGAAACAGTATGGAATTTCCTTAAAAAACAAAAATAAACCTACCACTTGATCCAGCAATCCCACTCCTAGACAAATATTCATAAAAGAGGAAAACTCTAATTTGAAAAGATGCACACACCCCAATGTTCATGGCAGCGCTATTTACAATAGCTAAGATATGGAAGCAACCTAAATTTACACTGACACGTGAATGGATAAAGAAGATGTGGGATACATATACAATGGAATACTACTCAACCATAAAAAAAGAATGAAATCGTGCCATTTGCAGGAACATGGATACACCTAGAGACTATCATACTAAATGAAGTAAGTCATACAGAGAAAGACAAATATCATATGATATAATTTATGTGGAATCTAAAAAATAACACTAATGAATTTATTTACAAAACAGAAACAAGCTCACAGACAAAGGAAACGAACTTACGGCTACAAAAGGGCAGAGTAGGAGGGATAAATTAGAGGAGTATGGAATGAACAGATACATAAAATAGATAAACAGCAAGGATTTACTGTATAGCACAGGGAACTATGGGGCTTCCCTGGTGGCTCAGTAGTAAAGAATCTTCCTGCTAATCCAGGAGACGTGGGTTTGATCCCTGAGTGGGGAAGATCATCTTGGGGAGGAAATGGCAACCCACTTCAGTATTCTTTCCTGGAAAATTCCATAGACAGAGGAGCCTAGTGGGCTATAGTCCATGGGGTCGCAAAGAGTTGGACAGAACTGACTGACTGAACACACATGAACAGGGAAATATCCTCAAATCTTGTAATAAACCATAATGGTAAAGAACATGAAAAAATATATATGTATACAGATGAATCACTTTGCTGCACAGCTGAAACTAATGCAATACTGTAAATCAACTACACTGCAATTAAAAATATAAAGTTTTAAGGTTAAGCATCTTTATGGAAACTTATACGAATAAGACCAAATTATTTTCCTCTAAAAAAGATATCCCCGAAAAGTGTAATGGAAAATGGAGTGGGTGTGTGTGAAGCACGATTTGGCACTCATCATGCTACCCTTTTTTTCTCTACAGAGATGCCAAGGATATTCTAAAGGAATTCTAAACAAAGAGCCAAGTGTTCAAGTTCATGCCTACATTATTACACGTTTTATCCTTTCTTAAAAATTTTGAAGCGCGTGATGAGAAGTGATAAAAATAACTGGTTAGTTCTTTTTTGAGTTTATATATGGTAACGTAGATGGTAGGCCTAAAGAACTTGAAAAGTAAACTACGAAATGCTAGACTTTTGAAGTGTATTTGGCAATGGAGATAATCTCATAAACTGAATGGGATCCATGAGACTAGAAGGGATCTGGGGTAAGATTTGGCCCCTGAGCCTTAGTGGGTGGCCCTAGAACACTCCAGTACTCTGAACTAAGCCTTCATTAGGGTCTTGACCACCTTGAAAGGCTTGCATAAGCCAAAGCAACAAGTGCCAGAGGGGGCTGCATCTTATTTCCGAGGCAAGAATGTGAAAGGGCAGGAGTGGACTTTGGCCTCACTCTCAGATTATGTAGTTCACATAAGAGCATCTTACACATCTGCAGCATGCCAGCAGAAGGTCACAGACAAGAACTATGAATCTTTACTTCTAGCTCAAGTCTTGATAGCATTAAGGAGAAGCCTGTGAACTGGTTCCAATGATTGCGACGTTCAGTTTTACTAAGTGGTACCATCATTTCTAGCAACATTACTTGAACATTTTGGTTTTTCTTTTTCTTCCTATTGATATCATTCCCAAGATAACTGTAGGACAGGTGTGGAAGAGCTGATGCGCAGGTTGAGAACAGATGGTGGATTTGATATATCAGTTTATTCAGTGCTACCAGGTTAGTTGCTGGCTTTTCTGTAGGGGAATCAGTAGCATGACTATAGCTTTATTACTATAATTATTGACTTCCCAGGTGGCTTAGATGGTAAAGAACTGATCTGCAATGTGGGAGACCTGGGTTCGATATGTGCGTCAGGAAGCTTCCTTGGAGAAGGGAATGGCAACCCACCCCAATATTCTTGCCTAGAGAATTCCATGGACAGAGAAGCTTGGTGGTCTACAGTCCATGGGGTCACAAAGAGTCAGACTTGACTGAGTGATTAACCTAAGTACAAGTACAATTGTGCATATAACTGTATATATATTGATTTATTGTTACATATTTAATATATATGTATAATGTGTAATCATTTATCCCAAGGACTGAGAAAATATTGTGTAGACAACATAAAAAAACTATCTAAAGAAACTCTCCATTATATGAGCATTCCAGGAATACACTGACTTCAAAAAAGACTAAATGTTAGAAAATTATGAGTCAGGAGTATGTTTAGAACTGAAGAATGTTGAGAGATAACAGAGGAAGTAGGTTATCTTATGAAGATGTAACAATCTATATGTTGACTCATCTACAAAATACCTGCCCATCTCATGACCTGAAACCCAGAAAGAACAGTGACTTCATCCCTCAGTGAAAATAAATCTTCTCTCTTGGGAACCTCAGTGACAGTCTGGATTCCCTTTGTTCAGATCTTATTGATCCTTTCTATTTTTTGAGCCTTTATTTTGAATTTTTAACAAAAGACAGATGACTATTGTTTTATTAAAAATAATATATATTCATATTAAAAACCAAGCAGTACAGAAGTATATAAAGAATGCAAAATGTCACCCAAAGTCCCATCAGCTTGATATATAATCATCATTAGTGTTAGTATTAATATTTATCTCTCTATAAGGACATCCAGATAGAAAAGATAAATGGGAACAATTTCCATATACAGGAGCTACAAACATGTCAAATTAGTTTTTACAGTCAGGTTTACTGAGGAATAATTACATTCAATAAAATCCACTCTTTTTAAATGTACAGTTTTATGAGTTTTGGCAAATTCAGTCCTGTAAGCTGCATCACAATCAAAATATAGAATATCACAGTCACCCCATAAATTCCCTCGTGGCCCTTTCTAGTCAATCACCTTCTCCCTCTCCTAGATTCTGGAAAAACTAATCTGATTTCTGTCACTACAATTTTGCTTTTCCAG